>NC_060979.1:2877486-2914986 GCF_910589235.1 Vespa crabro
TTCCTTAAACGGTTCACCATTCGTGTTTTCCTTTTATGGTTACATTCGAGATAGAGATAGAAAGAGAGAGAGAGAGAGAGAGAGAGAGAGAGAGAGAGAGAGAGAGAGAGAGAGAGAGAGAGAGAGAGAGAGAGAGAGAGAGTTAATGCTTATGGTTTATGCCTTGAAAAATATTATTGCTGGCGAAATTTTTTATACTACATGCACACACACACACACATATATATATATATACATATAAATACAATATATACATGAAAATCATACATATATACGTATGATTTCCATCGATTTAAAAATGAAAAAGAAAGTGACTCTCTACATTATCGACTGACCGGCTACATTCTCATATTTATTCGTTAGAATTTTCTACCATGATCGCCATCGTCATTAGAAACAATTCATACGAAATAGAAATAGGAGAAAGGTTGTAGTTTATTATTCGATAAAAAATTCACTTTCTACTTTTGCCTTTTTTTTTCTCTCTCTCTCTCTCTCTCTTTTAATAACAATTGACTTTAGAAATTCAATAATCTTTCAAAATCAATCTGTCCGATGACTTTTTGGGTTTATCTATTTCAATAAATTTTCAAATCCATCAGTCTAGTAATTTTTCGGAGTAATTACTCGCTCAGTAACTTTCGAGACACAATCATTCAAATAAATTTATGGATTCAATCGTTCAATAACTTTTTTTATATTCAACCGTTCAGTAACCTTCTGGATCCACACGTTCAATAACTTTTAGGTTTCACTCGCATAGTAATTTTTTTAACTCACCTTGTCAGTAATTTTTCGGGTCTACTCGTTCAGTTACTTTCTAGATCCAACCATCCAATAAGTTTTTGGATTCAACCGTTCAGTAGCTTTTTTATATTCAACCGTTCAGTAACCTTCTGGATCCACAGGCTCGATAACTTTCAGGATACACTCTGCCAGTAATTTTTCTGGTCCATCTGCTCAGTAACTTTTTGGATTCGTCCATTTAGTAAATTTTATGGACTTACCCGTTCAGTAACTTTCTTGATCCACCTGCCTAGTAATTTTTCGTAGCTAACCGCCTAGTAATTTCTCGTGCCTATCTTATACAATATATAATAATAAATTAAATATTACAAATACTAAGAATATATACATATATATATATATATATATATATATATATATATATATATATACATACATACACGTATATATATAGATATTTACGTACATGGGTTAGTACATACTACAATACATACTATAGTACATATTATAGTATATACTGAAGTATCTATTCGCATACCAGACCAAACTTACTGGCTATGCTTATTACTGGAGATTGCACGTTACCTCTCTCGTTACATCTTATATGGTTGTGCATGAATACTTTTACATATACATACATATCCATGCATATCTTTGTAAGATATATATATATACACACACACACGTGCACACACAGACACACACACACATACATACATATATATATATATATATATATATCACGTTGTCTCGGACCGTATATCGCTTAATGCCGCCTGCAAATCTAATTAGCCGTACTTTCGAATACTCTGCAACTCATGGGCACGTTTTCCCATGGTCCAGACACATATACTCTCTCTCTCTCTCTCTTTCATTTTTCCTTTTTTACGACTTAAAAAAATGAAAGAGAGAGAGAGAGGGGGGTGGGGTAGGGAGAGAATACACTTAACTGACTTTAAAACGTTTGAAAACTCGCTTCTATCGTCACGCTACTCGTTTACGTCTCACGTTTTTCTTTTAATCATCATCCAATTCGTGCGCTTAATAAACGAAAGACTTTCGAGAGAAACTCTTCTGTTGTTATTTTTACGCGCAATAATTTTGCCGATTTTTAATTAATTCATTGCGCTATAATGATATTTATCTCGTTGATAATTTTATTGTGAAACGAGAGATTCAAATAGACAGAGAGAGAGAGAGAGAGAGAGAGGGGGGAGGGAGACGGGAGTGGAGATTGTTGAGAAAACACATTGCGCTTATTTACTTTTGGATTTTTTAATTAGTGAAAATAAATCTGTGTATTATGTGTATGATTGTTAAGAAAAATTTTTTTTCTTTCTTTTTCTTTTTCCAATCAATTAACTTACAACGACGTTCTCTAACATGAAAATATTGATAGTAATCCTAACCTTTTTTTCTTTTTTTTCTTTTGTTTTCAAATAAATTTAAAAATGAATTCCCTCGATAGTATTAAATAAAAAAAAAAAAAAAAAAAAAAAAAAAAAAAAGAACAGAAAAAAAAGGATAGGAACAATAAAAAGAAATATAGAAGCAAGAAGAAAGCATAGAAATAATAAAAATAAAAGAATAAAAAAAGAAAAGAAATGGACGTGCAATGATCGACCGTGCATAGTGTTTTTGTAAAAAGGGCAATCGTTATACTTCACATGCCTAGGCTTTCCCTGTGAATATTTAACGCAGGCATGGTTTACGGTAGTAACGATTTTACGCTCATGTTCCAGTCCTTTTCTGTATTCATCACATTGCGTCCAGTCAATGAACCGTGATTCGATATTGGCTGCTAAGTGTAACTCGATAGTACGATCAACATGTCTCTCTCTCTCTCTCTCTCCCTCTCTCATTCTTTCTCCCTTTCTCTCTTTCTCATGATTGTGTAGTTTCTGTTACATAATATCGAGTTTGTGGTAGCTTTTAGTTGAAAAAAATCAAATGAAATTAATGAAATCAATGAAATCAATGAAATCTATGGAATTTATGAAATCTATGGAATTTATGAAATCCATGAAATTTATAAAATGAATGAAAATAATGAAATAAATGAATTAAATGAATGAAAATAATGAAATAAATGAATTAAATGAATGAATTAATGAATGAAATGAATGAATTAAATGAAATGAAATGAATGAATGAATGAATGAATGAAATGAAATGAATGAAATGAAAATAATGAAATAAATGAATTAAATGAATGAAAATAATGAAATAAATGAATGAAATGAATTAATGAAATGAAATGAAATGAAATGAAATGAATGAAATGAAAATAATGAAATAAATGAATTAAATGAATGAAAATAATGAAATAAATGAATGAAATGAATTAATGAAATGAATGAAATGAATGAAATGAATGAAATGAATGAAATGAATGAAATGAATGAAATGAATGAAATGAATGAAATGAATGAAATGAATGAAATGAATGAAATGAATGAAATGAATGAAATGAATGAAATGAATGAAATGAATGAAATGAATGAAATGAATGAAATGAATGAAATGAATGAAATGAATGAAATGAATGAAATGAATGAAATGAATGAAATGAATGAAATGAATGAAATGAATGAAATGAATGAAATGAATGAAATGAATGAAATGAATGAAATGAATGAAATGAATGAAATGAATGAAATGAATGAAATGAATGAAATGAATGAAATGAATGAAATGAATGAAATGAATGAAATGAATGAAATGAATGAAATGAATGAAATGAATGAAATGAATGAAATGAATGAAATGAATGAAATGAATGAAATGAATGAAATGAATGAAATGAATGAAATGAATGAAATGAATGAAATGAAATGAAATGAAATGAAATGAAATGAAATGAAATGAAATGAAATGAAATGAAATGAAATGAAATGAAATGAATGAAATGAAATGAATGAAATGACACGAAGTGAAATGAATGAAATGAAATGAATGAAATGAAACGGAATGAAATGAAATGAATGAAATGAAATTCGAATGTTAATATAAAGTGACGTTGAAAATTAATTCGAATTCAATAAAATTTATTTCACGCTTGTATTATATTAATTTCTAATGATTTTTTTTTTCCATTGCATTTTATTAATTAATTAATTAATTTATTTCTTTCCCGATTCTTTTTGTTCTAAACATTCCTCATTCTAACTGGGATGCTTAAAATTGCTTAAACATTGCTTGATATTAAAGTTTTAAATTTGCTTAACGTATCTCTAGAAATTTCTTGAGGTTCTTTTTAGAAGTAAAAAGAAAAAAAAAGAAAAAAAAGAATAAAAAAAAAGAAAAAATCCCTTAAAATTGCTTTCTCTTCTCTCCTCACCCTTTCACCCTCTCGCCCTTTCTCCTTCACGATATCGCGAAAACAACGTCAGCCGTTTTCTCTCTGTCTCGTAATTTTTTTTCCCTTCTCTTTTTTTTCCCCCCCTTCTCCTTCGTCTCCGTCCGTGTATTCTTCTTCTTCTTCTTATTATTTTATTTTTTTTAATTTATTTTTTGTTACTTGCACTCTCTCTCTCTCTCTCTCTCTCTCGGACGGTTGTAATTAAATTCTGTCTGCGTGGATTCTATGCTAGCTAGCACGTGCCTTTAAAATATCCTTCCGTTGTCCTTTTTTTTTTTTTTTATCTTAAAAATAAAAGAATAAAAAATATGATTGAAAGAATAATAAGAAAAAATGAAAAAGGAGGAGGAAAAAAAAAATAAAGAAAGAGGAAAAGAAAATGAAAACAAAGAGATATAAAAATCTCAACCTCGTAGTATTTCATTATAATAATATCTAATATATATATATATATATATATATTCTTTTTTTCCTTCTCTCTTCTACTCGTTCATTTTTAACAAAATTTGTCTTCTCTCTCTCTCTCTCTCTCTCTCTCTCTCTCTCTCTCTCTCTATCTATCTATCTATCTCTCTTTCTTCTTCATTTTTCATATTTCATTAAAAAAAAAAAGAAAAAAAAAAAAATCTCATTTTTTTTTCCATAATCTTTCTCGAGAGTGACGTCATCGTCATCAACGTGTTGGCCCACTTCGAAAGATCGAAAGACGAACATTAGAAAGAAAGAGAAAAAAAAAAACATGCTTGTTTTTTGTCATTCGACTTAGGGGGTGCCATTACGTTACAAAAACACCATAAATTATTTTCAATTAAATTTGAATCCAAATTATTGGTTTCATTTTTATATTGGTGTGATGTGCCGTAGTGGTATTTTCTATGTCGTTCCTTCTTCATCCGAAGATATATTTTGAAGTGAGATGATCTTCTTCCTCTTCTTCTTCTAATTCTTTTGAGGATCGATTGAAGATCGATGGATCGTGTTTCCAGATGGAAAATCATCAATGATGTTGTCTTTGATTATTTATTTATATCATTTAAAAAGTTTCTTTTCTTAAATTAAATTTATCCTTCATAATCAACGTTCATCATCGATATCGTTTGTCCTTTCCCTTCTTCTTCTTTTTTTTTTTCTTTTTTTTTTTCTTTTTTTTTTTTAATATTATAAAAATTTGAATTTATCATCATTTTTCTATACCATCAATGACGAGAATTGTTAGAACGAATTGGAATTAATTAGGATTAGAAATTTTTATTAGAACATTTCTTACATATATTTATATATATATATATTTTTTTATTAGATATAATAAAATCGGGCCTTCCGAATTTGAAAAAACAATTTTGTAAATTGTACTCTAATTCACTAAATTAAAAACATGGACCCAAATATTATTATTGTTATTATTATTATTATTATTATTATTATTATTATTATTATTATTATTATTAATTTTTTATGTTTATTAAATATTCATTATAACTTTATTTATCATAGATTATGAAATATATTTTATTATATTTGTTATTAATTTTGTTTATATATAAATATATATATATTTTTTTTTTTGGTTTTGTACAATTATATTATATAAACTTTACAAATATAATTTATTATTCTTATAATCGTAATATATTAAAATTTTATACAATATTTTATCGATCGAACAATACGTTAATTATATCGGTATAGCTGTAATTAATTATTATAATAAATGAATTAATTCCTTTGTCTAATTCAAATATATTTGAACATTAATCCAATTTTTATAATACCTAACGAAGAACATAATAAAATTTCTAATTAAAAAAAATATAAAACAATTTGTCAATATAATTTTTATAATAAATTTACGTTTATATTTTATTTCATTTTTTGATTTATTTATTTATTTATTCGATAATACAATTCAATTTTTATATGATAATGTCGACGAAAGAAAAAATATTTTTCTTTCCTTCTTTTTTTTTTTTTTTTATATAATAAAATTAATCCCATAATATTTTGTAAAATTAATTATTATAATTATTCTTTTTTTTTTCTTTTTTGTTTCGTTCTCGTTTATAATGAAAACAAAATTGTTTTGATGTAATAAGAAAGAGAGAGAGAGAGACAGAGAGAGACAGAGATAGAGATAGAAATATATATATATATATATACACGTTGATGAGACCACAGAAATTCCAAGGGACTATTACGCGAATTAGATTTCTTCTTTATCCGGTTGGCTTCCTACTCGGACATGGTGGTCATCGGATTTATGAGGTTCTTCGGAATATAGGACATAGGCAGTTGACCGTAAGATACATAGATTAAATCGTAAGAGCTGGACCAAAGAAGGATGCTGTGTGGTTATATACAGATGGCTCGGTAACTGATGATGAATCAAATACGGAAAATCTGATACTCGTATGAAATGCTTTTCAAGTGAATATTTTTCAAGAAGAAGAAAAAAAAAAAAAAAAGAAAAAAAAAATCAAGATCGAGCGATTAATTGATCGATCGAAAGTGAAATAACAAAAAAAAAAAAAAAAAGAAAAAAAAAAGAAAGAGAAGAGAGAAAAAGCAAAAAATAAGATAAAAATCTGCAATACCTATACAAATACTAACGTCACTATTATATATACTATACTATACTAATACATATGGTCGGTTAGGTAAAAAATTATTGGAATTATTAAATTTTCTTTTTTCTTCTTTTTTTCTTTTTTTTTTCTTTTTTTTTTTTTTTTTTTTTTTGAGAGAAACGAAATTTACGAAACTTCATTGCGGAATGATAAAATCAACGATTGATGGATTTGTTTATATAAATGTCGACAATAATAAAGAAACAATAGCAATAACAAGATCAATACCATAATCTATATCATATCAATAAAACGTTATTGTAATTGATAATTCATTGCGGTATAAAACTATGATCTATTGTTGTATTTAAAATTATAGTAAGACAATGGTAAACGAGTCAAATATCAATAGTAATATCAATAAAAATATCATACTTATATCAATCCAAATAAGAACAGTATTCGAATTATTCTTAATAAGATGAAACAATTTTTTTTTCATGGATTTATAAACATCAACGATCGACAATATCAATGAAAATAATAATCCAAAAAATGAGAAGAAAAAAGAAAAAAAAAAAAAAAAAGAAAAAAAATAGAATATATACCAATTATGCTGAAACAATACAGTGATTCCCCCGTCCCCCCCCCCAAAAAAAAAACAAAAAGGTAAGAAAGAAAGAAAACAAAAGACCAATAACGAGTTAAGAGATCCTCGATCAATAATACAAAAAGAAGATCGATGATACTTTGGTCAATCTTTGAGAAGTGAACGAAAGAGGAAGTAGACAAGGAGGAGGAGAAGCAGGAGGAGAAGGAGGAGGAGAAGGAGGAGGAGGAGGAGGAGGCGGAGGAGGAAGGAGATACCATAGAAAAGGGGTGGTATATAAAAGAGGGAGAGAAAGACTGGTTCGTCCTTGAGACTCTTACATTGGTTTCCCTCGATAAGAAACTTCTCTCTTTCTATTTCCCCTCCCGCCACCTCCTCCCTCCCTCTCTCTCTCTCTCTCTCTTTTTCTCTTCTTACATTTACCACTCTTGACTCGTAAAATCCCATATAGCGTGGGTCGTCGTCGTTGTCGTCGTCGTTGTCGTCGTCGTCGTCGTCGTCGTCGTCGTCGTTGGCGTCGTTGGCGTCTTTGGCGTCTCGTTCTCTATTCGATCTCGTACGCGTGCGTAGAACCTAGCGTGGGTAGTCCTTGCCCTTCCCCCCACCCCCTACACCCCCTCTCTTTCTCTCTCTCTCTCTCTCTCTCTCTCTCTTTCTTCCACAACCTCCGTCTACTCTCCCTCCTAACCCCTCATCCTCTCACCCCACTTCACTCTCTTTACCTTACTACAGTTCTGGTCGCTATAAATCCGCTCTTTCTTTCTCTGTCTGTTCGATTAACACGTACAGACTCTCTCTCTCTCTCTCTCTCTCTCTCTCTCTCTCTCTCTCTCTCTCTCTCTCTCTCTCTCTCTCTCTCTCTCGCTTTTTGTACTTTTTTTTTGGCCTATCTTTTCACTTATTTTTTTTTTGATCTCCTTCAGACCTATCAAGGACTAACTGATAAGGTACCTTTAATTTTATTCCTCACGCGTACAGGATTATCTTCTTACTTGGTTTGCGTTTCGTTATGCACCCTTCGTATAACATTGGCGCAGACTCGAATTTCTCCGTTTAGAATTTTAAGATCATTCTTTAAGATTAATGGTAATCCAAAAAAAAAAAAAAAAAAAAAAAGAAAAGAAAAGAAAAAAAAATGAGAAGGAAAAGAAAAGTGGAAAATTGAATCACACTGAGATAAAAGTTTTTGAAGGAATTAATTTTGTTTTAATATATTCATCGATGGCATTTAGAAATGGTATCATGATCAATCTAATTATTATTATTATTATTATTATTATTATTATTATTACTGCTGTTAACGGATAAATTTTTTCAATATATATTAGAACTTTGTATTATATTTTGATCGATGTTAAAAAAAAAAGAAAAGAAAGATAACATTTTTCTCTATAACTGTATCGATCTAATATCGAATAAAATTCATCGATCAAAATTACAGTGGAACATTTACATCATTACCGATAGTACGATGTAACAGTACGATCGATTTATCGAAAAGTATTCGATTTGTCGATCTTTTAATTTGTCCGTAAATCAAAGTAACGGATATGAAATTTCATTAAAAAGAAAAGAAAAGAAAGAAGCGAAAGAGAAAATAAAAAAAAAAAACAAAAAGAAAAAATTAGTACGATCTCAGGTACGTATCGTTTTAACGAGAGACCACGTATCACGATAATAAAAGAATCTAACGAAATGTAGAAAATCAATGATATTGATCTCGATAATAATTTATTTTAAATCGCGAAGAATTTATGATGGTGTTTTGAACGAACGAGTAGGACGAGTCGATTGAGATAATGAAAAAAAAAAAAAATAAAAAAAAAATAAAAAAAAATGAAAAAGAGAGAGAGAGAGAGAGAGAAGCAAACAAAAAGATGCAATTTTATATCTTTCTCTGGGTTATATCGTTATTTGTTATTGCCGCGCAGTCGAGCATGAGAGACGGTTATACCGAAGTGGCAAAGGAGGATTTAATAGCCCACTTCGGAGCACGCGACTAGAAAGCAACCGAGAAGCATTGAATCCCTTCTAACATAAATCGAACCTACCATCCTGCCATTGAACCTTATACGATATGCCCTTTTTATTTATTTATTTATATATTTATTTGTTTAGTTTCGTTCTTCGAAGCGTACGACTCCTTCTAGGGAATTTATTTTTTCTCACTTGTCGTCAATGTAACTCTATAAAATGACTTTTAGTATACATATAAAGTGTGACATTATATATATATATATATATATATATATATATATATATATGTATACAGGATAGCCACCTTAAAAGTTTCTAGATATTGGAAGCAAAAAGTTCCTAGATAATTTCGAAAAGTTAATTATTACTTTTTTTTTTTCATTACTCCTGAAAGTTTAAATCTGTAAAAGTTTTGAAAAAGGATGGACCAATAAATGGGTATGAATTTACACACACACACACACACACACACACACACACACACACACACATATATATATATATATATATATATATATAAGATAATAGGAAGAAGCTAACCTATAAATTATTTTTAACAGTCGCCGAAAGATTACTCAGGGAGAGAAAAAATATTTGTTTTCTTTTTAATACGATAATCACGTAATCTGTTGCAAGGAGATTCTTGAACGACAAAGAAGACGAAAAAAAAAGAAAGAAATAAAGAAAGAAAAAAGAAGAATTGTGTGCGTCGTGGTTTCGCCTCCTTCCTCCCCACTCCCCACTTCCACCCTCCCCACTACCTTCTATACACCGAATAGAAGTAAAACGTTTCACCTTGTCCTGGCTCAGTTAATGCTTGGAATAAGGCGAGCAGGTATTTGCGCTTTCGCACACACTTTCTTCGTTGACCCACTGAGAAGATAAGTGAATCGAGCGAGAGACCGAGACGACGAGATGCCACGAAAGGGAACGCGACGAAGAGAGAACGTTCCTCTGTATATATATATAAGGTCCGTTGTTATGTATTTATATATGTAATCCTTATTGTCTTTGACGGTATAATTCAATCAAACAAATCTTTTAGAACGATCTCTCTCTCTCTTTCTCTCTCTCTCTCTCTCTCTCTCTTTCTTTTTATAGTAAGACGTACTTGATGTATGAAAATGTTCCTTTTATGCATGTAAAAGTTAAGAACTTATTTGGATCCATTTGTAAGGATCAATAATAATTGAATTATATGAGAGAAAGATCTTTGAAAAACAAACAAAAAAAAAAAAAAAGAAATAAAAAGAAGCAATAAATATTTATAAAATTAACACTCGAAGAACATTTTTAAATGCCGCACCCTGTAGATAATTTACAATAAAAAAAATGGCGGGATGTTATAGGTTATGTTCGCAATTGATTTCAATGAATTAAATATTATAGAGTCGAATAGAGTCGATGAGTACGTGTATTTTAAATTGGAATGAATTTTGTTTGTTGGATTTTACATGTTAAAATGTTTCAATAGGTAAGGACTGGGGGTGGGGGATACATATATATACATATATATATATATAGAACGCCTACGTTTCGTCTTATATGTACGTCGGATAGACAGGGTGACGCATTTGTCAGCTGATTGAAAAATCATCGAAGATCATTCTCATGTAAGAACGAAGAAGGAAGAAAGGAAGGAGGGAAGGTGGGGTAGCCTAATTGCGTAAAGTGAAATTTTGCCCTGAGGTATTTATCATTTAAGTATGCACGTAAAGTGTAATACGTTTGTACGGTTATTACGTATGTGTACATCGTAATTTCACTTCTTTTTCTTTTTCTTTTTTTTCTATCTCCCCCTCCCCCTACCCGCTTACCCTTCCAAAAGAGAAAATCTGCTCCACGTGTTCGAGTAATAAAAAAAGAAAAAAAAAAAAAAAGGAAAAAATTCTAACCACACGCATTTGATATTTGATAGATTTGTCAGAATTGATCGCATCGGAATCATTTTTAATGATCGTGTTGAAATTGAAAGTAGGACGACCAACGGATTGGGTTGCTGTCTAATTTCTATGTAAATCTTTGATGTAAATGAGGCAACCCTTTTATGTAGCCCTCTACAAGACGATGTAACAGCATATTGGTACATGGCTCATTAACTATGGTTGGACTGATCTGTGTGTCTTGCTTGTATATATACGTGACTTGTTTTTAATCATTCCGCGGCATGGTTAAGGTTAAAAGAAATATTCATTTGGATCTTTTTAGTCACCCGTTAGATAATACCACTACCACCACTAACTACTACTACTACTACTACTACTACTAGTACTACTACACTGTCGTAAACGTGATTGTCATGTTCGTGGGTTACATAAAGGAAGAAAGGGACATGCTCTTGTATAATAATATGTGCCTGGCGCACGTGTCGGACCTTTTTCTTTTCTCTTTCTTCTTCTTCTTCTTCTTCTTTTTTTTCTTTTTCTTCTTCCTCTTCTTCCTCGTCTTTTTTTTTTTGCTTAAATTTCATTTTTTCTTCTTCTTCTTTCTTTCTTTTTAAATCTTTTTAAGCTTCTGCTTGGGCTTCAGACGTTTCAAAATGGACGGATGGGTGGAGTAGGGGTAGAAAGAGAGAGACAGAGAGAGAGAGTCATAAAAACAAAAAAAGAAGGAAGATTTCAAAAGCCATTTTTCAAGGACGATATATAAGGAAATAATTTAAGAAATAAAACTTTTACCTGGGGATTTTTTCTCTTTTTTTTTTTTTTTTTTTTTTTTTCTTTTGGAGAAATTCTTTCAGATAAAATCAAAGGATTAGGATTAGATAATAAAGATACTAAAAGATTTAAAAACAGCGTTTATTATTCAATGGTGTTTTCAATCATTCATTGTTCTTCCTAGCTGCGTAATTGGGAAGTTCTTTAGAGAAAGAGAGAGACGGAGAATCGATCGATCGCTATCATGGCTTATGACAACGACAGCGTCCTGTTTGAGGACCTTGGAATTCCGTGAATTCCTGTTGTATCGTTTGGCACACCCCTTACATAGACAAATAAATTTTTTTCCTTTTTTTTTTTTTTCTTTTTTTGATACTGCACTGCCTTGTCTATACCTTCACCAGCGCAAAATCCTGTAAAAGAATCGGTTGAATTTGATTTAGAAAAAAAAAAACTTCCCTAGAAAGTATTAAGATGTCTAAGAAAAAAAAAAAAAATGAGGAATCTCAATTGAAAGAAAAAAAAAAAAAATAAATAAATAAATAAATACCGTCCTTATCAAAAAGAAAAAGAAAATCTTGAAAAGTTTCTATGAAACAAGTTAACTAAAAAAGGAAAAAAAAATCATCAGGGATGTGTGGAAAAAATTTTTTACTCTTAAGAAAAAAAGAAAGGAAAGAAGAACTCAACGAATCTGTTAAAAAAATTTTGATTAAATCAACAACTTTTTCTTTTTTTTTTTTTTTTTTTTTTTTTAATTATTAAATAAATTTCTCATCTCCCTCGTTCTACGCCAATGTATCAGGTATGTACTCAGTCTAATTCAGTGCCCTGAGTACTAAATGTAATCACGTATCTTTTAATTTCTTAACATTAATTAAGAGATCCATTGGCATTTTTTATTTTTTCGGTATAGACACATAAGAGAGACAGAGGCAGAGACAGAGACAGAGACAGAGAGAGAGAGAGAGAGAGAGAGAGAGAGAGAGAGAGAGAGAGCACGTGCACGCGTGAAAGAGACAAAGTATCTTTTATAAATTATCTGCGCTTCGAGAGAATTTTTTTCTTTTTTTCTTTTTTTCTTTTTCATTTTCATATTTTTTTTTTTTTTTATTATTATTATTATTATTATTATTATTATTATTATTATTATTTTCATTTTATTTATATTTTTATTTTAATCATTGACGTCAATGGAACAATGGCGATCAATGTTACGGAAATAAACGGATGATACAAGATCGGATAACGGAGGTTACATTAGCCTAATAGGCTGTGTTAGGCCGCTTCTAGGTGATCTTACGATCTATGATAAAACTAGCTAGCTAGCTTAGCAAGCTCGCTCATTCAGAAGATAACACGTGGATCGTATGGATCATCGTTGATCAAGATCATAGCTGGGAATAGATAGTTCTTGTTTTCATTCGTGATCCTAAACCGGAACCGTAGTAATACGTATATATTTACATATCAGAGTCAATAGTAAATGCGTATCACTCTCTCTCTCTCTCTCTCTCTCTCTCTCTCTCTCACTCTGTGTGTATGTGTGTGTGCGTCTGCGTGTGTGTGTGTGATAAGATAAACAAGAATTGAATTGAAAATGAATTTGAAACGTAACTAAAGATTATATTAATTGGTATAAAAAATCGTACGAACAATTAATTTTGCAATTAATTGATAATTAATGTAACAATTAATATATTAACGTTCATTAATAAAACTATCGAAATTACGATATGATAAGTTCGATTTTGAATAATTAGGGACGAATTGGGATTGTACGATAGAATTGTGTATAACAGTGTTAACGTGATAAATATGATAAATATGATAAATATGATAAAGATAATAAATGATAAATGATAATAAATTAATGAAGCTTATCGATGTAGCTCGAATGATTTTAGGTAAATGCACGATTGAGATTGATTTTGGAATTGTTGAAGGGGGAGAAAAAAAAAGAGAAAGAAAAAAGGAATAAAAAATAAAAGATAATAGATAAAAATAAAAATAGTAAAGAATAATCGATCGCTGTTGTATTGTGATAATAGGATATTTGTGAAAGATTGTATAATAAACGATTAAAATTCTCATCGTTCGATAGAATCCTATTCCTATACGCGTTATTACGCATACATATATATACATATATATATATGTGTGTGTGTGTGTGTATGCATATATCGGAAGACAGATGCACAGGAGATAAGAGGAGCTCTCGTGAGTTGTATATATATATATATATATATATATATATATATATATATATATATATATATATATAACAAGATTCCCAACACTTTCACCGAATATTATATGTAACAACATTGCTAATTGCTTTCATGTATTAGATTTTATTTTTTTTTTTCAATTTTTCTCTCTATCTCTCTTTCTCTTTTGTTTTATTCCTTCCTTCTTTTTTTTTTTCTTTTTTCTTTTTAATTAATTAATCTTCCATCGTACTCCAAGGAACATTCTTGTCAATTAAAAAAGAAGAAAGTGTCGGAAATTATTAGCCATCTTAATTTGAACATTCTCATATTTTCTCTCTCTCTCTCTCTCTCTCTCTCTCTCTCTCTCTCTTTTATGAATTGTTCAATAAATTAGATTTTATTGAATTGTTTTGAATTTTCATCGAAAAAATCATTCAATTAGTTATTAAATATGATCATATGAATGTCGATCAATAATATTTTCAATATTATCAGATTTTGATTTTATGTTGGTGTTTTTTATTTTTCTTATTTTTTTTTTTCTTCTTTTTTTCTTTTTTTCTTTTCTTTTTTATGAGCGACAATTCAGACAATTACATTTAATAATCATTTTTCTTCGAAGAAATAAATAATAAAGAGGATAAGATGATAAAACGAATGAACGTTTGGTCGAAAAAGTTGCGAAAATTGTTATCGAGCACTCGTTTTCGAAATAGTTAGGGAATTTTTGGCAAGCCTTGAGATTTTTGGCCCGCTCTTCGTTGAAACTTTCATTGGCCAATTATATATCCCGCCCCCTCCCCTCCTCCTCTTCTTCCATCTCCCTTTTTACCCTGGTTTAATCGTCCAATTCATTTACCAATCTCAAAGGAAAACGAACGAACGAAAAAAATAAAAGGAAAATGAATTCAACGTGTACGATATAGTAGTAGATATATATATAAAAAAATAAAGATAAAAAAAAAACTTGATCTTTAAACGATCGAGAGATAACAAGGATGACCCAGTAAAATCGAACGAGTGCCTCTCTCTCTCTCTCTCTCTCTCTCTCTCTCTCTCTCTCTCCTTCTTTCACTCTGTCTGTCTGTCTCACTCTCTCTGTCTCTGTCTATATCTCTTTCTCTTTTTTTTCTTTCGCGTTGAAACATAACTATAATTATTCTCAAGAACATTGGATATTTGTCGACTGGACTCGATCAAATTTATTATTTATAATATTATTCATTATCGAATAAATTTTTATCGCAGTTGTTTCGTGTATGAAAAAGGAAAAAAAAAAAAGAAGAAAAAAAAAAAAATCAGCTGATTTCATTTGTGTATTTATATAATTCCAGTTCCTTTTTTTTCTCCATTTTTTTTTCTTTTTTTTTTTCTTTTTTTTTTTTGCTTTTTATACATCTCGTTATCGTAAAGTTCGAGGAAGGAGGAGTAAAAAGAGAAATGAAAAAATTTAACTTATTAACTATTTAATAATTTTATCGATCGATGAATTTGTTGAACAGAAGAAAAAAGATGAAGAAAGAAATTTTTCGAAATTTTTATTATTTATATATATATATATATATGTATATAAATAATGTATGTAATGTATGTAAATATAAAATAAAATTAATAATATAAAATTATTAAAATTAAAAATTATCGATTAATATTTATAATTTAATTATATTATATTTAATTACACACATACACACACATATATAAACATAATAAAATTAATAATATAAAATTATTAAAATTAATAATTATCGATTAATAAAATTGTTGAAAATTTTTTATCGCGATAAAATAAACATCATAAATCTTCGTGTGAGAAAGAGAAAGAGAAAGAGAAACGAGAGTACGAAAGAGTGATAGAGATAGAGAGAATATTACTAAATCTAAAATAAACCAACCACTCTCTCTCTCTCTCTCTCTCTCTCTCTCTCTCTCTCTCTCTCTCTCTCTCTCTCTCTCTCTCTACTTATCTATATCTACATCTCTCTATCTCTCTATCTATCTATCTATCTATCCATCCATCTATCTCTTTCTCTCTGAAAGATGCAAAAGAGAATACTCATCATACTCGACCTCTCTTGTATAAACACGGGAGGCTTACACCGTCACGATTATTTATTATCCTCTTTAACGAGATACTTTGCACAGATCGTTGAGCGAAACTTATGTTAGGACAAAAGTATCGATTTTGTATCGTGCTGGTAACTGATATAACATACATAAAAGAGGGGGATCATGTATATAAACGTTTGTTATAGGCTCGACGTAAAAAGGGAGTAAAAGATTAATAATAATAATAATAATAATAATATTAATAATAATAATAATGATGATGATGATGATGATGATGATAATTTAGAAAAGAAAAAAGAAAAGGAAAAAAGAAGAAGGTGATAGCAAAACCACCATTACAACCATCATTATCACCATTATCATCATTATCACCACCATTATCATCATTATCATCACCATAATACGTATGGTTAGCTGTCGAAATAAAGGAAAAAAAAAAAAAAAAAGAAAAAACAATCTTTATTCGATAGATCGAGATAACAAAATATATTATATTTGTAATCTCTCTCTCTCTCTCTCTCTCTCTCTGTTTTTTTTTTCTTTCCTTTTATTATTTCACTTTATATTTAATTCATAATCACATATAATTGTCATCGCGTAGTCACGATGAGAATTGAAACTTAATCGATAAAATGAAAACAATATTCGTATTATACATTTCTGATAATATAAATCGATTGATAAAGAGGGTGATCATTGTTTTTTTTTTTTTTTTTATAATATTTAAAAAAGAAAGAAAGAAAGAAAGAAAGGAAAAACAAAATAGTGAATCAGGAATTCGTCGTGATAAGGATTATCCACGTCTACCCTCACCCTTCCACCCTCCCTCTCTCTCTCTCTTTCTCTCTCTATTCTTTCAGAGATAGATTATTTGTCTTTCTAAGAGAGTGTCGAGAACGATTGACACGTATTGCTGACACGGACAATGTCGGTACCTTGAAAAATGTCAAGTGCATGCATGCACGGTGTGAGTCCAAGAGAGTTGGAGTCAAGTCGTTTATCTTCGTCTTTCTTATTCTCTCTCTCTCTCTCTCTCTCTCTCTCTTTCTTTCTTTCTCTCTTTATCTTACTCATCGATCGGCACCTTCTTAGAATTCTTAGGTGCACGCAAAAGCATCTCTCTCTCTCTCTCTCTCTCTCTCTCTCTCTCTCTTTGTATACCTTAACATAGAAAAGAGAGAGAGAGAGAGAGAGAAAGAGTACACAATAGTCTCCTGTCCTTCTTCTTCTCCTTCTACCAACAACTACCAACCACCACCAACCACCACCCACCACCTCCTCCTGCTTCTCCTCTTCAACAACCTCCTCCCCCTTCTCCAACCTCTTCCTCCTCATTCTCATCCTCCTTTAACCTTCTCCTTCTGCTTCTTCTTCTACTTCTTCTTCTTCTTCTTCTTTTTCTTCTTTTTCTTTTCATGTACGGATACCGCCTCGGTAAATGGTTCAAGGCCGATCGACTAACACGTAACTATTACTATAGCCTACTCTCTCTCTTCTCTCTCTCTCCTCTCTCTCTCTCTCTCTCTCTCTCTCTCTCTCTCTTTCTCTCTCTCTTTCTCTCTCTCTCTCTCTCTCTCTCTCTTTATCGATGTTAATTAAATACTTGAACGGTGCATGAGAGCATAACAACACGTCTGACGTAGTTCTACCTTATCTACCTATCTAAATATATATATATATATATATATATATATATGTATATATATATTTTATTTTCTTTTTATATATAATATATATCATATTGGTTATATTTATATATTTTCATTTACATATGTATTATATATACTATATCACATTTGTTATGTGTATGTATATATATATATATATATATATATATATATTTCTATTTTATTCTATATTTATTTATTATTTTTTTTTCTTTTTTTTTTTTTTTATTTTGGATCGCATCTATTATTTCATATCTTTTATCTTTTATTCATTTTTTTATTTTATTTTTTCGTTGTAGGTTTATATGTATACCTGTCTTTCATTAATTTTTTTTTATTGTATCCATATTTTTTGATTCTTTTTTTTTGTTATTTTTATTTTTTCTATATATATATATATATATATATATATTTTTTTTTTTTTCTTTTTTTTCATGTATATATATATCTCTATGTGTATCCATATTTTTCAATTTTACTTTATTTTATTTCTTTTATTTTTTTTTTTTTTTTTATTATCATACAATACCCCCTTTTTCATTTCTTTTTATTGGCACCATATATTCTCCAATTTTTTTTTTTTTGGATCACTATTACGTTTTTCCTTTTTTTTTCTTTTTTTTTTTTGTTCACAATTCATTTCATATAATATTAGTTGGTAACATTGTCGTTATCTTATTTTCTTTTTCTTTTCTTTTCTTTTTTTTTTTTTTTTGTTAATTTCTTTATAAGCTATTTTAGATTTGTATTGAATTAGAAATGATTGACAATTTAATTTCAATTAAATAATTATTTTATGTCAATTAAATACATATATAAATATAATTGTTATGAATATATAATTTCTTTAATTTTTCAAAATCCTTTTTTCATTTCTTTCAATCATATAAGAATATATTTCCTCATTTGTCTTTTATTTATATCATTTTATTTACATTTTATAAAGAAAGAAAAATATATATATATATATATATATATATATATATATACATACACACACATATATATTTTATTTTATTTATTTTTTGATTTCATTTTCATTGGATACAAATAATCTTTAAATATCGTTGCATGATCGTCGTAGTTAAAATGGCGTGTAATTTCTTAATCATAACTCAAAGTTATAAACAGAAGTATATATATACATTCTCCCTCCCATCCTCTTTGTATATGTGTGTCTATGTATATGTGTATGTATATGTGTGTATGTATACGTTTTACTTTCGAAGATCGTGCGTGACTGCAAACACGTAATACTTCAAATATAATAATGTTTTCTCGTACACCTTGTATATGTCTATCTACGTATCTGTATGTTTGTGTATGTGTGTGTACATAGAAAATAGTTTTGTTGTTATCACGAAACAATTATACGACATACGCCTTTTTATTTTTATGCTTTTTTTCCCTCCCTTCTCTCTCTCTCTCTCTCTCTCTCTCTCTTTCTCTCCTTGAGTTTATTTCTCTTTATCTTCTCAAAGCAAAATACTTCAGCTACATGTTGCGATACTAATCGTTACATAGATCCTTACGTGGATTGAGTGAATAAAATTTCGTAAAAAAAAAAAAAAAAAAAAAAAAAAATATCTTCCACATTTTACATGTATATTTATCCACTTTGTAATTTATTTACAAATAATTTTTGATAACAATCTTTTTTCTTTTCTTTCTTTTTTTTTTTTTTTCTTAGCTTTTGTCAATTATCCTTAATGATATTCATTATTTTCGTTATCTGAAAATAATCTTTTTTTCTTTTTTTTTTTTTTATATTTTTAATTTAAAACAAAATAAATAAATAAATTTCATCAATAATTCATTAATATATAATATAAATATAAAAAAAAAAATATATATATATATATGTATACAACATACACATACACAGACACACGAAGTCTGTGGATTTACGATTATTATAAAAGAAAAAAGAAAAAAAAAAAAAAAAAAGAAAAAGAAATATTTGAAGAAAGAAAAGAAAAGAAAGAAAAAAATTTGATAAGTAGATATATCTATCACAAAACGACCAATAAAATCGAGGTCGACCTAATCACAAGATCAGAATAGTTTAGATATTAGAACACACCATTCTTATTATTATTATCATCAGTATTATTATTATTGCACTTTACCATACTTAGATCGTAAACAACAATGGAGCTTCGAGTAAAGTGTTGTACCATCACCATCATCATTACCATCATGATCATGATGATCATGATCATGATCATGATCATGATCATGGTCATGGTCATCATATACACAGGAATACAAAACTTTTATATATAAATATATACATATATATATATATATATATATATATATATATATAAACGTTGAACACGTATATAAATTATATGGATTCACGATATGAAACATATCGGTTGATCTTTATATACCAGAATACATACATACGTAAATACATAAATACATACATATAGATTTCTAACATTATGGTATATAAAAAATAATATACCGAACGTTAACAAATCAATCATATTTAATGGTTCAATTATTGTGTTATCCTTGTGGATAATAACAAACGAAGTGGAAGGAGAGGTTAATTCTATTTAAAAAAAAAAAAAAAAGAAGAGAAATAAAAAGATTAAAAAAAAAAAAAAAGAAAAGAAAAGAAAAAAAATAAAAAAGAAAAAGGGGGGTCGGATGATGGGGTTAGGGGGGGGCGGAGCAGGGGGGATTTGGGGTTGGGAAGAGGGTGAGATATAAATATATATTGAAGGACGTGTTTTGTTAATATCGTCACGAATATATACGTATGTATGTATCTATGTATATATATATATATATATATATATATATATGTATGTATGTATTTATGTATATATGTATGTACAACAATGGAGGTTGATACTTTGTGCAGACGGCAGATGGTTAATCATTGTCGGTGGATGACCGTCGAAGGTCACGAAACGACCGCGTCGGTTGGATTATATTAAAGGTTACAACATGATTGCACCCTCGTACGGGACAAAAACGATTCGTATTATCGAAACCTTCATTGTGATCTATGTATCCCGATAAAGTATCATCGATTTAATATTTATATTTTTTTTTTGTGTGTGTGTTCTTTTTCCTTTTCTCTCTTCCTCTCTCTCTCTCTCTCTCTCTCTCTCTCTCTCTCGCTTTTATTTATTTTTTTTTTTTTTATATTTGTAATACTCAGTCCTCCCTCACAACCTCAGCCCTCCCACCCCTATCTCGTCACTATGAAATATAAATAAAAAAGGGAATATTCGGTAATTAAAGAATGCGTGTGTATATTAGTGTGTTCGTTTATATGTGTCTACGTTCATTATTATTAATAGGTACGAAATAATTATTTTTAATTTTTAAGGTATATAATAGATTTTAATTAAAAAGAATTATGAATGTAAAATTTTTTTATATAGAATTATGAATAGTGAATTTTTATATGAATGTAATATTTTATATGCAATATTATATTCACATGATCATTGATGTATTTATTATTATCGATTAAAATGAAATATTTATTTATAATTTAAGATATATATATATATATATATATATATATATATATATATAATATGTGTAAATATATATATTTTTTTTTGAGAATTATATACAGAGAATTAAAAAAAAAATATATATATATGTATATATATATATACATGTATATATTTTTTTAAATTCAAATAAAAATAATTTTAATAATAATAATAATAATAATAATAATAATAATAATAATAATAATAATAATTGAAGAAATGAATTTTTGAGATGGGGTGGTGTGCTGGGATTCGTTGAAGAAAAGGTTAAGCCCTTAAGATTCCGATTACATTTTTTCTTGTCTCTTTTTACTTTTTTTTTACTTATCTTTTTTTTTCTTTTTTTTTTAATTTCTTCTTTCCTTTTCTTTTTCTTTCTGTAATTTTTCGTTTCCTTTTTTCCGTCGTTTTTGCTTTCGTTCAAGAGCAACTCTAGTCGCTGCTCTTATTTTTATTTTAAATAAAAAAAAGAAAAAAATAATTTTCTAATTCTAATTTTTTTCTCTCTCTCTCTCTCTCTCTCTCTTTCTCTCTTTCTTTCTCTTTCTTTCTTACAATTCGATCCTAATGATCGTAACATCGAAAGATTGACATAATCGATGGTAAATCTTTTTCATCTTTTTTTCTTTCTTGCTCGTCCTTTTCTTTTTAGGATTTTTCTTTTCTTTTCTTTTTTTTTATTTCTTGTTTTGATTTTAAAAGGGCAAAAAATGGATGGATATTTCGAAAATGATTATTCGTGGACGATTTTCTGCACGATTTTTCGTCGAATCAAAACCCACGACGCCTGTGTGGTCTTCTTTCAGCACGCACGTATTCGGCGGACATTTTTTCTTTTTTTTTTGTTTTTTTGTTCATCTTTTCTTTTTTTCTTTTTCCTTTTTAAAGAAGGAAAGACAGAGACAGACAGACAAATAGAGAGAGAGAGAGAGACAGAGAGAGAGAGAGAGAAATTTCGTTGCTTCTCAACACGAAATATATTTTTATGGATAAAGAAGTAAAAAATTTATTTTTATTTATTTATTTATTCATTTATTTATTTATTTATTTATTTATAATATCATTGTTATGTTAAATTTAATAAACAAATGAAAGAAAATCTGATCGATAGATTTGATATTAATCGTTCGATTTATACGATTTTTAATTATATATTTTAATTATATATTTTATATATTTTAATTACATATTCTCTTTTATTTTTCTTCTTTGATGGAAATATTTTCTGAACGTTTATACTATAAGAAGAAAAAGAAAGAAAAAAAGAAAAGAAAAGAAAAAAAAAGAAAAAGAAAAGAAAAAAGACAGATAGAGAAACAAGCGTGGGACGGACGAGAAAAAATTCCGAAATTCGAAGAAAAATTTTGAAATATTAAAATCTTAATAAAATTAATGTTTAAGAAATAGAAAAAAAAAAGAAAAAAAAAAAGAAAAAAGAAAGAAAAAGAAGATTAAATATCGGACGTGATGTTCTATAGTGTCCGATCATGGGATAAAGAAAAAAAAATGAAGTTAGGATAATATTTATCGAAACGGAACTTTAAAACAGAATGTTTAACTATACCATTAACGTAGTAATAGTAATTATAGTAGTAGTAGTAGTAGTAGTAGTAGTAGTAGTACTAATATTAAGGCTTACACGTATGTATCTACTAGGAAGTTTAGCCCTTAGAGTAACACGCAAGAGTTTATAATGTAATACACACACACACACACACACATACACATGATCACAAGATGTGTGTATTATGTTTTTCTTTCTGTTAATCAGCTTGGGTTGTGAACCACCCTTTTCCACCCACCCCAACTCCCACTCTTACCCAGTCTGTAAACGGATTAGAATGAGAACATGTTTGCGAACTTTTACGATCGTAACGACTAGCTTATGTATATTTATCGATGTATTTGACACCCACACACTCATATATATATATATGTATGGATGAATAAATCCTAATAGCTCATTGGTTGTCTCGTTATGGCTTCATATATACATATATTATAGAGATCAAATGTTAAATGTCATTCAATAACAATTTCTTGATTTATTTTCTTACCTTTTTAAATTTATATATATATATATATATATATATATATATATATATATATATAGATATATACGTATATATAGATATATACGTGTGTTTGAAAATTTTGTTGAGTCGACAAGTTTTTGTTATAAGAAAGAAAGAGCGAATGAGTGAGTAAGAGAGAGAGAGAGAGAGAAAGAGAGAGATAAAGATACTTTATTGCCGATAAAGTCTAACGGTAAAATTAAAAGGTGATGATGGTGATGGTGGTGGTGGTGGTGGTGGTGGTGGTGGTGGTGGTATTTGATGGCGGCGGGTATGAGGGAGGTTGGATGAGGGTGGGTTGGAGGGTGTAGTGCTAGTAAAGGATGAGGATGAGGATGAGAAAAAAGAGAAGGAATAAAACTTGAAAGAGAGAGAGCGAGAGAGAGAGAAAGAGAGAGAGAGAGGTGGTTTTTTATTTATTTTTTTTTTTTCCTTTATTGCAGATGCTGCGGTCGGACAGTGTACCATCCTCTGCATCTGGGCGGCAAGATTGCACTCCGATTATGGTGAGTTAAAATCCCCCCTCTTCAAATAAATTATTTATGATGGTCGAACGTATCTCGAACGTACGATACACATACACACACACATATTTATTTATATATATATATATATATATATATATATATATATATATATGTTCGATTTTTATCTTAACCACGTATCACGATAACTTTTTCTACGAATTCCAAATTTCTACCTTTGGCAAAATGGGGAAATAAATATTGTAGGGACGAGAACTGTACGAAATGTGTAACGAAAGAAATTTCAAGTATAAAACGAAACGAAGCATGGGAAAAATAGGGAGAAAAAAGAAAAAAAGAAAAAAAAATCAAGGGAAATCACTTAATTTCACTTTTCATTTTCAATTTAATTTTAACGACAAAACGAATTGGAATATTTTCGTAATAGAAAAAAAAACAAACAAAAAAAAAAAAGAAAAAAGAAAAAAGGAAAAAAAATCCTCGAAAGTAATCCCACCCACGACCTCCCTCCTCCACCTTCTCCCTCATCCTCTTTTCAGCAACAACAAAAAAAGAAAAAGAATCTGCTCGATAATTTGCTCGCGTTCTCTTAACAAACAAACGGACGAAATCAAAAAAAAAAAAAAAAAAAAAAAGAGAGAGAGAAAAAAAGAAGAAGAACAAAACAAACGAAAAAAAAAGTACGAAAGTATGAACGAAAGAAATATAATAAATTTAATTTTATTTGTACGAATAATTAATCCCAATGGCAACAATTGGTGGTTATAAGAGAAGAAAGAGAGTGAGAGAAAGGGGAGGAGGAGGAGGAGGAGGAAAAGGAGGGATGATTAGGTGAGGAGTGAAGAGGGGAGGGGGGAGACAGGGTCGATACGAGAGAATGAACGTTAACGGAAGAATCATTGGCTGGTTTCCGGTTTAAAACCATTTTGCCCTTGGCTCGATAAATGGCCGACAAAACTCTCATCTTTAACCATATCATTTCTGAACTCTTCCCCAATTACGATTCTTGACTTTTCGATTTTCGATCCCTTAGGTGGCATAACTTGGCAATAGCCCGTTTTATCCCCTCGAGAAATAGACAGAAAAAGAGGCAAAGAGAAACAGGGGAGAACGGGGGGAAAGAGAGAGGGAGAGAGAGAGAGAGAGAGAGGAAAGAGAGGGTTGATCCTTTTGATCTCGGAACAAAAGGAATATCCTTTTTACGAACGATAATATCAAAAGCATGCCGTTGCTTAGCAACACGAAACCATCCTACGACACGACATCCTCTCAACCCTCAGCAATTATAGGCTTTTTTTTTTTTTTCTTTATGATCAAGTGTTTTCTTTTTCTTTTTTTTGTTTTGTTTTTATTTTTGTTTGTTTCTTTTCTTTTTTTTTTTTTTGATACCTCCATCCACCCCCAATCCATCATCCCTTCATCGTACCTTTTTGGTATTTCTTTCGTTGAGCGAGTAAAAAATTTATTCACTCATCGATCGAACTATCTAGGGACTTTTTTTTTATACTTTTTTTTTTTTTTGTAATGCACGCACATTTCACGCGCAGGATGAATTTTGGTTAATGCGATTTTAATGAAATTTGTTTGGTGTGATTAATCGGTTGTTTCCAACAGCCGGGTATTACTTTTTGGATATTTTTTATTTTGCAGGGTGGCTTTTTAATTGGTACAGGATTTTAATTGGGGTGGGAGTTTTTTTCTTGTTTTCTTTTTTCTTTTTTTTTTTCTTTTTTGTCGGAATCGTTTCTATACCCTTCTTTGACTTCGTTCCGTTCCTGGAATACTTGAAATGATTGCTAGTCACGGATTGTAATTTTGTAACTGTAATAATAATCTCAGTTACGTCGTTCTAATCAAGATAATTTATCCAAGGTCACCGTCGAAGTCACGAATTTAGCGAATAACATTTATATGGAAATAAAATAAAAACTTTGATTCGTAATGGAGATGATATGATATTTACGATCCAATTAAATGACTCGTAATTTCAATCATTTAGAAAAAACAATCGGAATGTTAACGTTATTCATTCATTAATTCCATACTGATTTTCAAGCAATTCATTCGATTATTATTTATTTACAATATTACTCGCAATTCGGGTCAGAAATATAATAATAATAATAATAATAATAATAATAATAATAATAATAATAATAATAATAATAATAATCGCAATTATATTTCGTTGATAATTCAATCATAATACAAACGTGATTTACAGTTATACTTTGGTCAAAAGTCACGTACAAATTTTTTAAAATTTTTTCTGCGTCCTTAAAAAGCAAATATAAAAGCAAAAGATCATCGATAAAATCCCTTCATATTAAATATAATTTTCGTGACGATTTTATCACGATTTTGTATAAATTTTTAATCATTAATTAATCGTATAACCAACTACAGCGCATCTATTCCATTTCTAACAAAAAAGTACATAAAAAAAGCTTACCTAATCCATTTCTAACAATAATTCGATATTCCGCATATGAAAAGGTAACAAGAAATGTAAAAAAAAATTGATTGTCTCTTTGTCATCTGATAGAAAAAAAAAAAAAAAAAAAAGAAACAAAAACAAAAAAGATACCTTTAGAGAAACACGTGTACGTATGGGGAATGAAAATACATGGATTATTAAACACATTCATTTTAATCTAAATATTTATCTCTCTCTCTCTCTCTCTCTCTCTCTTTCTATTATTTTTATTGTCATCTATCTGTCAGTTAGATGATAATATCTGTAGAAAAATCAGGTTAAGTGGATGATTAAAAGGGTTGATATTAACAGTTGTGCGATTTAATTAAACATTAACAACGACTGTTACATTCGAAGTAGGTTAAATAATCATGCATATAAAATGATACATTAAATGATATATAAATGATTGCTATTGAAATAACCGCTAACCGCATTCTCAACCTTCTAGGGGAAAAGAAAAAAAAAAGAAAAAAAGCAAAAGAAAAAGGAATCATTTTAGCCAACATAGAAGAGCAATTTTCATTTTCATAGTCACCATTTTAAAGCAGGCAATCTACGATCTTGAAATTTACTCTGTGAAGGAATACTCCAGCTTCGGACTAATTAACAAGAGTGTATATATATATATATATATATATATGCATATGTATATAAGTAACGATCTTTCACGGTTGACTATCAGTAAGAGTGGTTTATAATTTACGATTCATTTCTGGTTGCCCTCTTCTCAACTCTGTCTGTCTATCTATCTCTCTCTCTCTTTCTCTCTGCATGCATGTATGTATGCATGTATGTATGTATGCATGTGTGTGTGTATGTCAGTGTCATTTCGTTTAGCATAATCCGCAGACGCGAAGTATAATTTTTTTTTTTTTTGCTCTATAATTTCTTTCTGAATAGGTTTTTTTTTGTTTATCCTTTTTCCTTTTTTTTTCTTTTTTTTTTTTTTTCTTTTTTTTGGGTTGTCTCGAGACATCACAGGTGACACGTACACCATCTTCCAATAAACGCTTGGCGTGTGATAATACTGCATGGTGTAATTTATTGCCACCTTGTTATTACACCCTATATCTCTCTCTCTCTCTCTATGTTTTTTTTTTTTTTTTTTTTTTTTTTTTATTTATGTATATATGTATTTATGTATTTATGTAACTATGTGCATACGTATCTCGTATCTGAATACATGCGTTATTATTTATCGCTATTCACTCGCGACCAATCGTTTTGATCAGGGCACTTAATAGACCGTACATATAGTGAATCGTTAAATCAGCTTGCGGCGGCTCTTTAAAATGCCATAGGAATATAATAATGAACTGTCAAATCTGTTTTACTGCAATCTTGTCGTTTGCTATTAACTATATAATGGTCCGTATATTTATATACGTATGTTATAATTTATTCCTTTTTTCTTTTTCTTTTTTTTTTCTTTCTTTCTTTCTTTTTAGGATAGGAGATAAAGTTTTTTTTTTCTTTTTCTTTTTTTTTTTTTTTTTCGGGGAAAATAATATTAATAAGAATTTGAGATGAGACTTAATGTTTTTTTTATTTTATTTTTTTTTTTTTTTTAGTGTTATCAATTAAATTTTTATATAAGAAATAATTATTAAATCGAATTAATATTATTTTGAACGTACAAAGTATTATCAATATATTCAATTTTTAATGAATATATATATATATATATATATATTTTTTTTTTGTTACTATAAACAAACTATTAAGTTATTATTAATATGTTAAATTATTAATGGTATTAATATTGTAATAGTAGTATTGTTATTATAATAATATATTTTATAACAAATATTAAAATCTATTATTGATCAACTATTACAACAATAAATTATAAATATGTATGTATATATATATATATATGTATGTGATTAAAATTATTATTATTATTATTATAATAATATAATAAAAATTAATTAAAAAAAGAATATATTATAAGTATGTATATAATTATATTAAATATATAAAATTATTAATAGAATATTATTGATAAATATGTCGGATTAATGAATATAATTAAAATATGTTTAGATAATATTTTAAATAATACGTAATATAACAAATGAAACTTATATGTCTATTCATTCTTTTCGTGACTCAACGACTTGGAATTTTCACGACATGCGATACCAGAGCTCCGGTACAACCGGCAGTTTATTAACGTGGCACCGGTAACTCTCGCTGTATTAGAAATCTCTTTCCCTCTCTCCCTCTCTCTTTTTTTCTCGCCTCTTTTAATACAGGATACAGAAGATGGAAAGAGATAGATATAAATGGTTTATTAATGCTATTTGGGTGAATACGACGAACGTAAGTTAACTCTTTAACTTAACGTAATATAAGTTAAATGGTGAGATATATGATTGAATAAATTAACGTTTAAAAACATGTATATAAGAATGATAATGAGAGATAGAGAGAGAGAGAGAGAGAGAGAGAGAGAGAGAGATGATATGCATCTTTTCAAGGTATACGCTTGAACTTTGACCGTAGAATAGTTTGTTGAAAATTTTTTTTATTTTTATTTATTTACACTATACTCCGAATATTTTATTGACAATAATAAAAATAATATATATATATATATATATATATATATTAAATTATTAATAAGCATTATTAATATCTAACAATTATTAATATTAAATATTACATTAAATAATAATTATTTATATTAAACGTAAAATCACTATAAAATATATAATAATACATATTCAACAATTTTTTTAAATATTTTTTTTTCACACATATATATATATACACACGTAAAGAAAAATATATTCGTGAAGTATAGTTTTGTTGAAGGGCATCGTTCGTTGTACCTTTAACGTACTTGCACGTATTATACCTCTCTCTCTCTCTTTCTCTCTCTCTCTCTCTCTCTCTCTCTCTCTCTTTCTTCCTCTCTCTAACACTGACCGGACAAAACCGGTCCTTTATAATTACAGAGTGTGCAGAGGCATCGCCATTCGCCAGAATAGAAGGGTACATACCCTGGATCACTAAATTCGCAGCCATAAGTTTTCCTTACTCTCTTTTATTAGTAATAGTAGTAGTATTAACAGCAGCAGCAGCAGCAGCAGCAGCAACAATACTAATACTAATAGTAATAGTAATAGTAATAATAGTAGTAATAATAGTATAACAAATCTGTTCATTGGTCTAACTCGTAATACATTTTACATCTTTCATTATTATTTTTTTCCTATTTTTTTTTTTTTTTTTTTTTTTTTTTTATATCAATGTATAAATCATACGCAGTAATAAACCTGGCTGATGATAATTAATACACACACATACATACACACAAAAAAAAAAAAGAAACAACAACAACAACAACAACAACAAAAAGTAGAAAGAAAGGAAAGGAAAAAATATTGTAAACGATGACGAATTTTGACGAATTGAACGAATTGAAATATATTAAATTTAATATAAAAATTTCTATGTCGATACATGCGAGTTCACTTAAATCTTCTTTATAGATCTTTATATATCTTCGTAGATCCGATTGTTCTATTATTTTGTTTTGTTTTTTTTTTCCTTTCATCTTTTTTCTCCTTTTTTTCTTCTTCTTTTCTCTCTCTCTCTCTCTCTCTCTCTCTCTCTCTCTCTCTCTCTCTCTCTCTCTTCTCAATCTCTCTTAAGCCTACTTCGAGAGAACAACAGGCAAGTAGGTTGGAATATATCCCCATGGATCATAAGACTCGAGACCCGCCTAACTCATTAGTCATAATGACCGTTCGTTGTCTGGAATCAGGGATTTCGCCGCCCTGTAACTGTCAGAAATTTTAGGGTAAGTTCGGGAGGGGGAGGGGTGGTAGGGATGAAAGAAGGGTTCGGAGGAGAGGAGAGGAAGGATCGGGGTAAGTGATTGGTATGAGGAGGGTAGAGGTTTGACTATTAATCGGGCTTCCGAATTTTTATCAACAATTTCTTTGCCCTCTGCATTTTTTTCTTCTTTTCTGTTTTTTTTTTTTTTTTTTTTTTTTTTCCCTTAAAAAAAGAAAAGAAAAAAAGATGTACGACGACGAATCGTCGGGAGCGAACAATCGTTCTCTTTTTTTTCTTTTTTTGTTAGGTCAATTTCTTACGGATTATAGTTTTTATTTTTTTCTTTTTTTTTTTTTTTTTTCTTTTTTTTTTGTCAGGGAGAGGACGTAGTTTCTTTTCTCATGCGTATCCGTGATGATTCTTGAAAATTAATTCTTCGTTTTGTTATCGAAAAGGTTTTCTCTCTTTTTTTTTTTTTTCTCTCGAACAGAATTTCCCGAGGATGAAAGAGAATTTTTAATGAAAAAAGAAAAGAAAAAAGAGAGAGAGAGAGAGAGAGAGAGAAGAAGAAATAGAAGAAGAAAAAAAAAATGTGAAAGAAAAATATCTCATTAAGATTGTTTGTTATAGTAACGGGGATGAAGTTGCGAAAAGGGGAGGGGGACGATGTGTGGGGTATGTATGTCCCCCTCGGGGCACGGTACCTCATATCGCATTTAATTAACCACCATATGTGGGCAATTAATTAAGAATTTCTTCGCATTATTGATGGTTTCACCCGAGGTGTCCATTAGTCGTTCGAACGCGCTGTACTTTGCCATTTTCGTATCCCTTCGTCGTTTTGCATACAAGAATATCCATACTGATTTACGACACCGAAAGAGAAACAGTGAGAGAGAGAGAGAGAGAGAGAGAGAGAGAGAGAGAGGGAGGGAGAGAGAAAGTAAATCGTGAATTATAAAGAAAGAAACAATGAAGAAAAAGAAAAAGAGAGAAAAAAAATCAAATAATTTATTGCACAGTAATTATTGACAAATTATATTTAAATTAATACAGTTTTGTTATTCTTTCTGAATTAAAAGTTTAAATTTAAATATATATATATATATATATATTTTTTCTTTTTTTTTTCTTTTCTTTCATTTTATTTTTTCATTCATTCTTTTTTTTTTCTTTTTTTTATGGTGAATTTTGTCGATCACATTTCTTTCTTTCTCTTTTTCTTTTTCCTTTTCTTTGTTTCTTTTCTTTTCTTCCAATCATAGATAAATATTTGAGCTTTATTAAAAAAAAAAAAAAAAAAAAGAAAAAATTCATAAGTTCGTGATTTTGAAAAATTGTCTGACAAATGAAAAAAGAAAAAAAAAGAGAGAAAAAAAATAGAGAGAGAGAGAGAGAGAGAGAGAGAGAAAGAAAATTATTATTACAATTGATTAATTAAAAATTTCTCTTCGTTATCAATAAATATATAACGATAAAATCAATGGTTATATTAAAGTCGAAATAAAAATCCTATATGAGGAAGAATTAATATCTTTTTTTTTTTATCACGGTTCCTTTAGAAAAAGTTTATATATTACGATCGAATATCTTCATTCGGATAATTCCTTCGAACAATTTTTCTAGCCGTTGTTTTCGTCGTCATCGTCGTCGTCGTAGTAGTAGTAGTAGTAGTAGTAGTAGTAGTAGTAATAGTTGTTTTTGTTGTTATTGTTATTGTTGCGTTCGTTGGGATTACGAGTACGTCCGAACGACGTTCGGGTAGTAGAGTAGAGAATTCCATTGCGATCGAAGTTGCGCATACCGTTGCTCTCTCGCACGATAACCGGTAATAGGCTGGACGCGCGGTAACAGTAACAGTATAACTGACCTACAGACTGCCGTCAGCACTAACACCATCGTACTATACAAGCATCGTTCGCTAACACACCTGGATGCTCCGTGAAACGAACGGATCGAGCTCTTGAAGCGTACACGCGAGAAACGCCAGGGAAATTTACGTTCGGTGCAATCGACCGATAATGCGAATCGTGGAATTCTCGATTGGATACGTATGAGTATAAATATATCTATCCGTGTATATGTGTATGTGTGTGCGTGCGCGCGCATGTGTATACATATCGTTTAAATATATGAGTAAGACGAGTTATAGTTCACCCTGTTTGAGTTACGAGCGAAGATTGCTATGGATTAACCGTGTTGATCTTTTTTTTTTTTTTTTTTCTTTCTTCTTTTTCTTCTTTATCTCTTTCTTTACCTTTTCTTTTTTTCTCTCTCTCTCTCTCTCTCTCTCTCTCTCTCTCTTTTTTAATCCTTTCGTATTTAAAGAATCATTTTTATGAAAGAAAAAAAAATTCTCAAGTGTACCAACGGTACACCGTAGGGAAGAAATCTCGACGGAATGATTAATTAGAATGGTAAACTCGATTAAACCTGTCGATTTTGTAATGAATAGTTATGATTGTTATGAAAAATTCTCAAGTAAACTAACAGTACACCGTAAAAGAAAATATGTATATATATATATATATATATATATATACATATATGTAAACATATGTAAAGGTCGATTAATTACGTCGATCTTACCGTTGTACCGTTCAAATATCATATTTTTGAGGGGAAAATTCTCAAGTGAACTAACGGTACACCGTAGTAGAAATTAGTATCGGAAAACGTAAAGAAATGAAATGCAATTGTATTAGGGCCGAGTAATTTTCAATTTTGATAGAATGATTTTTATGAAAAATTCTCAAATAAACTTACGTTACATCGTTAAAGTTAATGCAGCACAGCGATCAATAGAAATTTATTATAATGCAATTTGAAAATCCTTCAATTGCGAAGAGACAAATTTTCTTTTAAAAAATTCTCAAGCTAACTGACGGTACACCGTAGAAATGCATGATCGCGTGCGATTAATTTGAGGAAAAAAAAAGAAAAAAGAAAAAAAAAAAGAAAAAAAATTTCAAGCGAACTAATCGTATCTCAGATTTTAATTTCTTATCACGAGAATACGATCGATCAATCCGTATTTATAGATCTTTCTTTATTGACTTTGGAATTGTGATATACAAAAAATTTTCAAGTGAACTAACAGTACACCGTAGAGATATCTACGGTGGACCGATTAATAGGAATTTATTGAAACAATATTAACCTTTTTATCTTAATCCTAGTAAAAATTTCGATCGATTCATTTATGTATATTTTATTTAACTTCGTGCTAATTATTTTATTTTATTTTTATTATCGTGCGTATCGTGATTTTGAGATTTGGCAAAATCTTTTGTTATTATTTTCAACATCACCCTTATAACAAAAGGGTTAATACAAAGTTTGAGTTTCATTTTGTTTTGTTTTCCTTTCTTTTTTTTTTTTTTTTTTTTTCTTTTCCCATCATTCTCTCATATGTTAGGGACTTTCAACGAATACTATAGGGTATTCGTTAGGCTTCCTTACTGGTATATAGTCGCATGCCTGCAATAATTGCGTTCTCTCAGCTAGAGAATAGTATAAAAGGACTGTGTGTGGAGTCTCAACTCGAATCGTTCCATTTGTGGGGAAACGCGCACTGTCTCTCTAACTAACTAACTAACTATCTAACTATCTATCTCTAATCTCTTTCTCTAAAGTTTCTTTCTCGAACGGAATTTTGCAATTACCAAGAGGTTTTTTTCTTTTTTTTTTTTTTTACATCTGGCCTTACATTAAATCTATGTCGCATTATATAGACGTATAAAATAGAGGCCTACTTTTAATAATTTAAATTCATCATTTTCCTAGAATAAATCAAATAGCATAACAGCGTATCATTTAAATAGATCACATTAAATCATATACATCCGATATAACTGTTGATATTTGTTCTGCGTACATGTAAAAAAAATCTCTTAGATAGATATATCGTATAAAAAATATTTCCCTTTTTAGAATCTAACGTAGATGCGGAATCATATTATAAATTAATATTTGATATAAGTTTGAGATAAATCTACGTATCGATCAATTCAAAATTTCTTCCATTGTATAATTTAGAATTATCCATGTTTGAATATTTTCAATCTTTTTAGATCATAATTATCATGCGGAAATCAAATTATTACCTCGATATAATCTGTTTTTTTTTTTTTTTTTCTTTTTTTTTTCTTCTTTCGAATGTATCCGATCATTCCAAATTTCTATCGGATCGGATCTATAGATCTTGAATCGATTGGAGAACAGAGTTTGCGTGTATTAATGCCGAGCATGAGGTAACGGATTGTATGTAATCTACTACAATCGGTTAGGATACTAGAGAAAATACCGTGGGACTGATATCCAAGCTAAACTGATCGAAGGGATAAGAAAACGTACATAAGGTTATCGTACATATTACATATGTACTTATACATATGTACTTAATACATATGTATATATAACTAACTTCCTTGTTTCCTGTTATTTCCATTGAAATTAACCAAGTAACATTTTACTTATCCGTTAATTTAATATTTATAATACTTTCTTTGAATACTCCAGTGAGATCCAATTTTATTTTCATATTCAACAAATCTCAACAACAACAACAACAACAACAGCAATAATAATAATAATTGTATGCGTGTACGTAATTTTATTTTTTTCTAGTAGTTATCAATTTTTTTTTGTTGTTTTTTGTTTTTTGTTTTTTTTTTTTTTTTTTTTTTTTTTGTTAATGACACTCGTCCACGTTATTGTCGAAGTAATGCCTTTTTAGTTTTTTTTCCTTCTTCTTCTTTTTTTTTTTTTTTTTTTTGCAGTAAAAAATGCAAATTCCTTTCAACATTTAACACGGAATATTCTCTTACATTGTGTTTATGCTGAGTTATAAAGGATAAGAAAGGTATTATGTTCTTTTCCTGAATGAAGTATGCATTCCGCATACCGTGATACGTGACATAATCGACACGACACGGGTGTACAATAGGATTATTATTCATGAATCAATGTGATACATCAAGAAGAAGAGGAGGAGGAGGAGGAGGAGGAGGAGAATTCTTCGACTGGAAATTTTCTACGTCATTTCTTTCCTTTTTCTTTTTTGTATCTTTTTCCTTTTTCTTTCGTTTTTTTTTTTTTTCTTTCTTCTAAATCGAATCAATTCGATTGAATTTAAAAGCCAATGTACTATGTCCCATCTCTTACTATTATTCTCGAAGGGACTATTTTTTCTATCTCTTTTTATTATCCTTTTCGATCGAGTAGACGATCGATCCTCCCTTAAGTATGATAAAAGATTTTCAAAAAGAATATTTCTTTCTGTTCAAAGTCTCAGTATGAATGAATTTTGAAAAATAGAAAAGCGGGTGATACTTTTTCATTTTTTCTCTCCTTTTTCCAAGGCCCCTCTCTCCGCCTCCGCCTCACCCATCCCTTTTCGAGTATCCATCGAGCATTCATTCTCTTCCTTTGCTTTTTCTTTTTTTCTTTTTTTCTTTTTTTTTGCAGAAGAACAGGAAAAAAAAAGGAAGAAAAGAAAAAGAGGATACATGTATTTTATTTGAAAAACTTCAGAGATTTCCCTTGAGAATTTTCCGAGTGACCTAGATAAGTCCTTGAATCTTCTCCAGGGATTCTATATATCTTTCATATCGAATAGAGTGAAGGAGAAAAAGAGAGACAGAGAGAGAGAGAGAGACAGAGAGAGTGAGAGAGAGAGAGAGAGATCAGAACGATTTGTTACAATTACATATCTGATGGTTCACACTTACCAAGACATAGTACATATGTAAAGAGAGATAGAGATACCACATCAAAGCAAAGATATTGGATGGTTGCCGAAAGTTCTCCCAAAGGAATATGAGAACGTTCTATCGGGTGTGATAAAAACTAAAAAAAGCCATTCCGCATACTTACTTAGTCCACCCTTTCTGCAACACCCACCCTCCCCCCCACCGCAAGATTTAATCATACATTTATATCTTTTTCATCGGACGACATTAACCCTCTCCCCCCTTACTCTCCCTGGTCCTATACAATGATCCTATAAAATAAACACGAAATCGCTTTTTTTTTTTTTTTTTTTTTTTTTTTATTTGATATTAATCGTATTAAATAATTTTCCTTTTGAATTTAAATACGTACGGAACGAATTATACGCCACATAGGATTATTGGAATTAATTTCACGGATTTAATTTCAATATCCTGTTCATTTATTTTTCTTTTTTTTCTCTCTCTCTCTCTCTCTCTCTCTCTCTCTTTTTTTTTCTTTTTTTTAATGATTTTATTTCACGTTCTGTTCTCTCTCTCTCTCTCCCTCTCTCTCTCTCCCTCTCTCTCTCTCTCTCGTTGGTTCTTTTTTCTTTTTTTCTTTCTTTTTTTCTTCTTTTTTTTGTTGTAATTGTTCACAACTATTACACAATCATCCGGTATTATTTAGGAGGAACGAAATAAGAAGAGAACGTGAGTATCTTCTTCTTGGAGTTTCAATTAGATTTGGTCATAATAATGCTTGGTCTGGATGGTTTGATGACCCTTAGGACCCCAGTAGAGTAGAGAAGATATCTACCCCGAAGGGTCCAGGCCTTTTCCTTCCACCTTCGTGATACCGAGTTGTTAGTCACGGTGTTTCCGGGTTGCAGGACGAGATTCTTTCTAGCGATCACGACGTGTCACGCCATTGCTCTCATCTCTCTCTCTCTCTCTGTCTGTCTCTCTCTTTCTCTCTTTCTTTGACACGATTGTCCTTCTCTCTTTCTCTCTCTTTCTCCGTCTTAGTCACTCTCTTTTTACATTGCACTGGTATACAGTCATCTATTTTAAACGACCATGTTCTACGGTCGCCTCGGGTTGATTCTTCAGCAATGCATCAGAGAAAGAGACAGAGAGAGAGAGAGAGAGAGAGAGAGAGAGAGAGAGAGAGAGAGAGAGAGAAAGAGGGGCGGGGAGGGGGAAGGAGAGAGGGTGAAATGAGAGGGAGTGAGAGAGGGAGGGGGGGGAGAGAGTAAGGGAGGAACTGGTTGCTACAATTACAAGTGCCATCCTTTTTTCTTTCTTTCTTTCTTTTTTATTTCCCTTTTTTTTTTCTCTTTTTCTTTTTCCCCCTTTTTTTTCTTTTTTTGTTTTTTCCTCTTTTCTCTTCTTTTTTTCTTCTTTTGCAACGGCAGATAAAGAATCGCGCAATTTTTACGAGAATAATTTTTCTTCCGCTGAAATTATTGTACGCTAGGATCCTTTGTTTTTTTTTTCTCTCTTTTTCTCTTTTTCTTTTTCTTTTTTTTTTTCTTTTTTTTTTTTTAGTTCAGTTTTTTTAGTTG
>NC_060979.1:2919986-2924986 GCF_910589235.1 Vespa crabro
ATGATCGTCATCCGTATGACGAATGATTAATTACAATCGTCGTCGTCTATCGATCTGAACAATATTTTTTTTTTTTTTTCTTCATCTTCTTCTTCTTCTTTTTTGTTTCGAATTTTTTGCTTTTTTTTTTTTTGTTTTTTTTTTTTTTTTGTTTTTTTTTTGTTTTACCTGACAATTATTCCGTTACAATTTAATCGATTATTGATAGATCGAACATGTTTTCAAATCGTTTCAGATGAAAAGCTAAAAAGGATTTGTTTGCTTGTGAACAATTTATTGTTGTTTAAAAGAAAATTCAAGGGTTACGGGATAGTTAAAAGTCATCGACATTAAAAGACAACGGGACAATCGAGTTGTCTAAAGATATCGGTTCGTTATATCCGACAGGGTTTACTTACAACGAGCGATGGCATTGTGGCACCGTGTATTCGTGTTCCATTAAGGCTCTTGCTAAATGACAGCTAGCGAGAGAGATAGAGATAGAACGATATAGAGGGAAAGAGAGAGAGAGAGAGAGAGAGATGGTTTGTTCACTGTTGTTTTTCTTCCTCGTTTTGCAATCTCCTTCCTCATAAGACAGACACATAAACGCCCATACATGCATCGTTTATTTTTCAATCCAAAGACAAGCGACCAAATGAGAAAAGAGAAGGAATATTCTACGAAATACTTTTCTAATATTTTATCGAACAATTGACTAGAAAATAAATTAATTTATTAATTAATAATTGTATCCAGTAATACGATAAATGATGATTTATCTCGTATATTGAAAGTAATTTATTATGAAAAGTTTTGATTTATTTTAATCTTCGATAACGTTCATACTTTTCTATTATTCGTTTTTCTTTTTCTTTTTTTCTAGTTATTTTTTTTTTTTTTTTTTTTAATTTTTGATTGACAAGATCGATAAGGCAGTTAGTTTGGTTATTTTTCGTTAATTAATTTTATTTGACAAACACAGGTCGATAAAACAGATACTTCGGGATATTTGTTTTTTAATCGTTCACGTTAATTCATTGACAACGTCGATAAAACAGATATTTCCGGATATTTGTTTTTTAATCGTTCGTATTAAGTCATTGACAACGTCGATAAAACAGATGTTACAATTATTTCCCTATTATTCGTTGAATGTCGATAATACAGAAATTACAAATATCTTCCATTTATTAATTGATAGAATAAAATTTAATATTTGACAATGTCGATAAAACAGTTATCAAAATGACATTTATATCATTTTCATGTTCTCTTTTATATCTTTGACAACGTCGATAAAACAGATCTTTTCAGATACCTCGTTAAGATAATAGAATATCATTTTAACTAGTATACAGATTAGATAACACCGATTAACTAAATTATTATATAGGTATAGAAATCACTCGAGAGGTATCTTGAAAAGGGTTCGAACAAATTGAAACGACGTTGATTAAATTAAAAACTTAAATAATCGATCGAAACTAATAAAAATTTCAATTTATCAATTTTCTTGTTTCTCTTTTTATTTTTCCCTTTTTTTTTTTTGTTTATATTTTTTTGCTTTTTGTTTTGTTCTTGTCCTTTATCTATCATCAACATAGAAACAATATTAATATTATTAAAATTATTTATACGAAGGATCAAACGCTATGCTATCGCCCTTATCGTAGAAAGTTTCTATTATTTAATTGAGTAGAACTAATTAGGTTAATTAATTACCAACCTTCGTAAGATACGAGAGAAATATTTTATGATATTTTTTTCCATCCTTCTTTCCCTTCTTCTTTTCTCTCTCTTTTTTTTTCCTTTTCTTTTTTTTTCTTTTTTTTTTTTTTTTTTTTTTTGAAGTATGCCATTTGCGGCACGTGGTAGCAACTCGTTATGCGAGAAGAAGTTAGAGAGAAAGAGAAAGAGAGAGAGAGAGAGAGAGAGAGAGAGAGAGAGAGAGAGAGAGAGAGAGAGAAAGAAAGAGATAAGGAGAACGACCTTCGTCCTTTGGAAATCGTATGCCGGCTGTTGGATGAACAACGTCCTTGAATCCTTCTTCCTTTTTTACGTTTATTTCTATTTATTTATTTATTTATTTATTTATCATTTTTTCCTTTTTTCTTTTTTTTTTTTTTGATTTATTTCTTTCTCCGTCCTCGTTCAAGTTCCTCTTGCACACTCGATCTAACAGACGATATTAGCATTTTTGTTGTTGTTTCTATTGGTTCTTTTTTTTGTGTGTGTGTTTTTTTTTTTTTTTTTTTTTTTTATTTTTTTTTTTACTCCTTTCCTATTCGAAGCGAACAACGACGAGAGGGAAATACGATCCTTCGCAGGCTCCGCCGTTGAACTTTCATCTCTCGTTCTATCTCTTTCTCTCTCTCCTTCCCTCCCTCTCGCTCCCTCCCTCCCTCCCTCCCTCCCTCCCTCTCTCTCTCTCTCTCTCTCTCTCTTTCTCTCTCACTCTCACTCTCTCGTTCTATCTCTACGTGAGATTCAAGTGCAACGATAGAGAAAAGCAAATGGGGGGAGGGGGCGGGGTGGAGAGGAGAAGTAAAAGAGTAACGATTTTTCCTTCAAAGATAAGTTACGTCAAAATAAATTTAATTTTCTTCCTTTAATTTCAACGTTTAAATATTAAAATTTATCAAAGAAATGTCATTCGGTTATTTCGACTTTTTTTTATTTATTTATTTTTCTCTTTTTCCTTTTTTTTTTGTTTTTTTTTTTTTTTATATATATACATACAGTCAAAGGTACGAGTGCGTCGAAAGGAAAATTTTGGTCGTAGTAACGATTTGTAAAATTTGTAAAATTTGGGAAAAAAAATTTTACAAAAAAAAAAAAAGAAAAAGAAAAAAAAGAAAACAAAAAACAAAATGGAGAACTTTCCAATCAAAATTCATTGGAAAATAGTATGGAAATAGTATGGAAATAGATTGGAAAATAGTATTCGCCCAGTGAAACGTTACGAATCTTAAGGGACAATTATAAAACAGAGATCGGTAAGATGGTAAGAAAAGATTCGAAGAAGAGTGGAAACATAAACGATAGATAGGTAAAAAGTGCTTCGAGCATTTTAGACCGAGGAGGTATAGTCAGGCCAAAGAGAAAAGAGTAAAGAAAGGAAGAGTAGAGAATAGAACAGAAGAGAAGAGAAGAGAAGAGAAGAGAAGATAAGAGTAGGGGTAGGGAATCTGTTTGAAGGGTGCGGAGTGGGGGAAGGGCTATCATAGGTAAAGCTGAGGGCTAGTCGGCTGTCATTAAAGCTTTATCGGTGAATCGTGAGATCGTCGAAAGTTCGCTGCCCCGGTTAATTAAAAAGAGACTTTCTTTGATACTGTAGTCTCTCTCTCTCTCTCTCTTTCTATCTATGTACCTACCTTTATCTTTCTTTCTCTCTCTCTCTCTCTCTCTCTCTCTCTCTCTCTCTTTCTTTCTCATTCTTTCTCCCTCTTGTTCCATTTTGTTCATTCTCTTCTTATGCTTCATCCTCTTTCGGGGTCATAGGTCGAAGGGCAGACAGGTCGTGGTTGAAGGGATTTAAGGGAATTACCGAGCGAGTGGGCTCGATGTAATCTCGTGAAAATCCTCAGACAGGAAAGACCGAGAAATAACGAGATCTAAAAAGAAGAAGAGGAAGGGGTGGGGTGGGTGGTGAGAAGGAGGTTGGTGGGTGAGGTGTATAGAGGAAGGTTGGATAGGGCTCGCAGGGGGGGGTGGGGCGAGGAGGAATGTGTAAGATGGGCAGGAAGAGGTTGGGTGGGTGGGACTATGGGTGGGATGTAACACAGTCACCCTCTGGCAAATTTTAAACTGATACAATCTGGATTAAAACTGATGGAAAGAGTTACTTGCGGATGGAAAAAAATAATTAATTAAAGTTAATTAAAAAGAGAGAGAGAGAGAGAGAGAGAGAGAGATGGGGAGAGATTGGGGAGGAAGGTGGGGCCTACAGTGTTCAAAAAAAAATTTAAAGATGATTAGAACAGGTTAGAATATAATATATATATATATATATATTGTCTCTTTCTATCTTACATATACCATGGTATAGTATTGCTGAATAGGATGTAGGATGGGACCGACAGCAAGATGGTTTTAATCCTGAGATTCGGTCTTTCGGGTCAGTAAGGGGTCATACCAACGTTCCATTCTATTCAACCGATGGTTTCTAACTCGGTACAGTGAACTCAGGGCCGTACGATATATCGTCTTAAAAATATATTCTACATATAATATTATATATATATATATATATATATATTAATAAAAATTTTATTATTAAATTTAAACAAATATTTCGAGTATTATCTTTTATAATAAATTAATTAATTTAACGATGACAATGAACAAGATGATAAATGATGACAATAATAATAAAAGAATAATGATGAGGATTATGATAATAATATTAACAAAAAAAAAAAAAAAATAAAATAAATAAATAAATAAATAAATAATAATCACGTATCAACGAATAGAAGGATAACAGTTTGCAACCATGGTTAAGATAATATTCCCATATGGTTTGTGTTGGTTAAGATTGTACGTAACGTTAAACTAGAAAGAAAGATTTTCAACCCTGCAGAAGGTGAGGGATCGATAAAGGAACGGACAGGAACGACAGGATGATCTCTAGTAAAGACTATACAGAGAGAGAGAGAGAGAGAGTGAGAGAGAGAGAAGAATCGTAGCCGGGAGCATCAGAAGCAACAGCAGCAAGAGAAGCAGAGAACGGTAACAGCAGAAGCAACGTCGGTTGGATCAGTGGCTATGCAACCAGCAACCAGCAAACCAGCAACCACAGCAACTATCTTTCTTTCTTTCTTTCTTTCTTTCTTTCTTTCTTTCTCGATTGCTAAGCGTCGACTGCATCAGGCACCCCGCTGCCACACTGACTCTGATATACTCTCGAGATATCCGGGCAAGATTTAGTACATCCTTTTGCCAGCTGCCCCGCAGAAAATCTGCGCTGGGAATCTCCCTTACAACCGATCGAAATGTTTCTTCTGTCCTTGAAATGA
>NC_060979.1:2929986-2937486 GCF_910589235.1 Vespa crabro
AGAGTGGGAGAGAGGGGGGATAAAGAGAGAGAGAGAGAGAGGGAGAGAGAGAGAGAGAGAGAGAGAGAGAGAGAGAGAGAATGTAATACCAGAAATAATTTCGCACGTCAAGTGGAACCTTCAGATATATGGCCGACATTTAAAAGGTGCCTTATTCCTTTATTAAAGATATCCAGTATGTCCTGATAATTTGCCAGATACGTGAAATGAATCAAGGTTCAAGATTTAACCTTAAAGAATTAAAAGAAAATTTCTCAATAATGAAATTATGTCAATAATCTATAATCTAAGAATTCATTGATCAATATCGTTCAATTAACATATCTTCTTACTTAAAGATAATTCGACCTTAATTGGATTGAACGTTTTTGGAGAAATGATTATAAATATCGATCATTATATTTTTTGCAAAATTTCTTCTAGATTGATATTTCAATGCGGAATATAAAATTACAATGTTTCGAAACTTTTTGATACTTCATATTATTTACAATCGTAATAAACGATTTACATATGTAACACATTTCTCTCTGTAGAAATCATATCTTCTATTTTATATTTTATTTAATGTAATATATATATATATATATATATATATATATATATATATACATGTATATGAGTAAGAGTAAATGGTTAGAATGGTTTGAATCGATTGTATACCATATCGAAGGTGCGAGGTAGGCAGCTACGATGCAGTATTTACTATCCTGGCTTACTTACATCTACATGTATTACTACTACACTTAACAATTTTACCCCTCTTCCTAGCCCCTCCCCACCCTCAATCGTTCAACCAATACAACGTCCTCGTCATGGATTGAATCGCAACCCACACACGTACACACATAAACACACGTAGGGTAAACTCGTCTATAGGTATCCTTGTGTCTATATATGGCATTGCAGGTTCATGCCAATATCTCCTTCCACCTCCCACTCCTCCCACTCCTCCCACTCCTTTTGGTCCTCTCTTAGAATATTCTCGAAACTTTTCCTGCTTCTTGAATCATTGTTCTATAAAAAGAAAAACAAAAGGAAGAAAGAAAGGATAGGAAAAGAGAGAGACAAAAAATATACAGCGAAAAGAAGTTTCTATTTTATCTATATATATCTATATATATCTATATATATATATATATACAGTGTGTCTCATATATAAAATAATCGTCTATTTTATTCAAATATATAACTAGATTAGATCGATATGATCATAATTCACGATTCACGATCATATTCCAATTTATCGATCCTTTTTAAATAACAATAATTTCAGAGATCCTTGAGATCCTTGCCCGACGTAGAACATTGTTATTCGTTCGAGAGGAAAGAAAAAAAAGAAAAAAAAAAAAAAAAAAAAGAAAAATATTAATTATAAAAAATGATAATATCCTTGAGAGTTTCAAATTCCTTTTTAGATTTTGTACAGTTTGATTCCTCCACCCTCCGCCCCGCCCCCTCCTCACAACCTTGAAATATTTTGTTAATTTTTGTAAAATAAATTAATATAAAATCTTTAAAGGAGGAGAGGACACCCTTATAATGATTCAACCTACTCCTTTACCCTTTTTTTTTTTTTTTTTTTTTTTTTGCAATCGTTAGATAAGAAGTATCATGATACGGTGTAGGCGAGAGACAATATAGAAGAGGTGTAGGTAGCTGACTAAACTGACACTCTAATGTTAGAACTTACGTGTGTGTGTTTCTGTTTGTGCGTGTGTGTGTGTGTGTGTGTGTAACAGTTAAGGGACTTCCTTAAATCTATCTCCATTCTCTTTCTCTCTTTCTCTTTGTTTTACTTCCTTTTAACAGGGATATTCCTTCCTGTCTTACGTGGGATTTCCTGGCCTCTCTTTTCCCATAGAAAACTCTATGGAGTAACCTCGGTGTGAATTATTCTTAGACTCCCAACATTCTTTCATTGTCTCTACGGAATCGGAAAAGGAAAAGAGAAAGAGAAAGAGAGAGAGAGAGAGAGAGAGAGAGAGGGGTGGGTGGGAGTGGGGAGGGAAAGGGGAAATGATTACGATGGGTTTGTTGGAGAATCGAGGGAGTGGGAGGGATAGGGCCTTGTAGTGGGGAAAGGTTCATGGAGGCCTTCCAGTTGTATGATAGGTTAGGTGAAAAGTTTTTCCATAGAAAATAACGAGAGAAAATTATTATTAATTTTTAATTATTATGTACTAACGATTTAATTATTACATACAATCAAATATATCATTGTTTATTCTTGATAAATAATTAAATACTTCGACGTTAATCTCTAATGTAAATCTTTCTTACTTTTTTTTTTTTGTTGCTTCACAGCAAATTTTTTGGATCGCAAACAAAAAAGATCGATTTGATACGAGAGACAAATATTGTTTTTGATTTTTAAAGACAACGATGAGTATTAATTGACAGACTGGATCATTCAATTGGAGATTGTTATAACTTGCATATAGGGTGAACTGAAAGTTTTTTTTTAATGAAGTAATAAAATTAATCACTACTTTTTTTTTCTTTTTTTTTTTTCTTTTTCCTCTCCTCCCGTTACTTCCGTCAGCTGTCCCACCTGTGTAGTCACATCGTAAAACTTCATATTTAGCTGGTTATAAGATTGGCCTAAATGGTCTTGAAAATGGGACCGATCGATTTTTATAATATACTCAGAAACTTTCGACTCACCCTATAGCTTATTAATTGTTCGCTAGTTGCGGAATCGGATTCTTACGAATGTTTGATAAAAGAAATGAAGCTTTTTTGTTTTTTTGTTTTTTTGTTTTTTTTTTTTTTTTTATTGGAATATCACTTCTTTACAAATAAGGATTAATTCCTATGAAGGTCTATTTGACACGACGTCCATGTTGTCCTTTTTTTTTCTTCCAAAAAAAAAAAAAAGAAAAAAAGAAAAAGAAATAAAAAGACTATTAAAATTTCATTAAAAAATATTTCTGCTCTCGTTCGATATCATCCAACACGAGACACACACACGTACATTGTCATGAAATACATCCATCCGACAATGATTTTCTCGAGAGAACAAGATGGAAGAAAAAAAGGAAAAAGAAAAAAAAAAAAAAAAAGAAAGAAAAGCAAGTAAAATGAAAAATATCCTTTTTACGGGATTAACTGGAAACATTAAGGATTTCCAGAGATAATAAAAAAAAATTATCGATATCGTTTAACGTGTTTAACGACCGGTAAAAAGTCTCTTGGTTACAGTTTATGCGATCCGTCTTATTGCTGAACTATTTGCCGCTGTGTTGGTTCATTGAGGATTGCCATTAAACGCCGTGGGAAGATCGTAATTCCTTTGGTAACTTGATTTTAAATAATGACCTTGATATTAGACAAGCTCTCTCTCTCTCTCTCTCTCTCTCTCTTTTCTTATAAAGAAGAAAAAAGAAAAAAAAAAAAATATTAATCACAAATAGGAATTTATATTATTAATCCAATTAATCCAATTATATTAATCCAATTAATCGTTGATTATGACAATAGTAATAAATTATTACGGTTGTTGACACGGAAGCAATGATTTCGCGCTCCCCTTAGAGAAATCTGCACTTGAAAGGTAAACTTGATTGATCGATCAAACGTCAAATAGATGTCAGATTTTGAAGGGCTAGTCCTTTGACTGAGCAAAACCTTTCACCCATGATAAATCCCCCATCTTCCCTAATACCCGTCGCCCAACCTCCAGCTTCCTAAATTAATGGGGAGTTAGCGTCGACACCTTGCACAGTACTAATCATGTTTAGGAACACCATAGAACCTGATATATATCGTATCCTTTGACGGGAAAGTATTTAACTCGATTCTCGATTAGATTCGAAATGTATTTCCCTTTTGTTATTTAATCGAACATAATCTTTTTCGAAAATTGAATTATCATCCTTTGGAGTTCCATTAAAAAAAAAAAAAAAAAAAAAAAAAAAAGGAAAGAAAAGAAAAGAAAAAGTAAAGATTATCTTCACTGACTTTTAAATGATTCCGGTTTAACAGGATAATGATGATAAGAAAACAAAACAAAAAAGGGTTGGCTAGGTGAGGGGTGAACTAGGTAAGGGGAAGAGGGGAGAATGTCACATCCTGCACGTATGTAGAATTAAAAGCGAGAGGGCCCTAAAAAGAGACAGAGAGAGAGATGGTTAGCTATCGAGGTCAAACCTCGAACGAACTAAATTGAACGCGATCTAATCTGAAAGGGACCTTGCACCTACTTTTTCACAGTCCCCTTTACCCCCACCCCAGCCTTCAAACCGTAAAAGAGCCGTCTCTGGAGATATCCGTTCTCTCTCTCTCTCTCTCTCTCTCTTCCTCTGTGTTAAAAACGGATGTTGAATGTCGCCTTGCTACGTCACTTTGAAATGAGAGAGAAAAAAAAGAAATAGAGATAGAGATTTTATCAGAGAGAGAGAGAGAGAGAGAGAGAGAGAGAGAGATAGAATGATAGGTGGTGCTCTTTTAAAAAATAATTTTTCTTTTTGCTCTCGTTTAGATTGGTCCTATCGGTGACACCTCGACGTCACGCGTTTTCAAAACTCCACCTCCTTCTCTTTCGCGAACACCTTATTCTTTTGTTTTTTTTTTTTTTTGTCAATATTCTCTTAGCCCATTTTTTCTTTCTTTCCTTTTTTTCTTTTTTTTTTCTTTCTTTCTTTCTTTTTTCTCCCCCCTATTATTACGTTCCTGAAATCGTCATTGAATTTTTCGGACATCTCATTTTTCAACTGTCCTTGTTCAGTTTTCTCTCTTTCTTTTTTTCTTTTTTTTCCTCCACAGAACAATTCACAGCTTATAGAAGTCATTTTAATTTTTAATTTGTAAAATTCATCTTGTAATTTTCCAATGTTCAATTTATAAATCTTTTCCTCCGTTTACATGTACGGATATATTTTCTAATTTCATAAATTTCTAATTTCTAATTTTCAATTCATTAACCCACGTAATGACCTGATCATTTATTAATTTCCAATTTCTAATTTCTAATTTCTAATTCGTTCACGTGGAATACGTTATAGTTTATAAATATTTCTAATTAACAATCTGTTCAATTTCTAACTTTTCACCAGGGATATGTTCTACAAAATCTCACAAATGCAATAATTGATAATTCATAGACTTCTAATTTTTCAATTTCCTTTTTTTATTTTTATTTTTTTTTTTTACACGAAACGAAATACACTCTACTGAAGGAGGGGGGGGAGGTAATGCTGTTGTAATTTATTTTTAACAAAAAAAAAAAGAAAAAAAAGAAAAAAGATTTCACCGGACGTACAATATTTTTCTCACGTTTCGAGAAAAAAACAAAAAAAAGAAATAAGTCTGACGGTTGGAGTATTGGGGTGGGAGGTTAGGAGGTTGGGTTGAGAGGTTAGGAGTTTAGGGTGGGAGGTTGGACCCGTTCACGTGAGAAAATGTCAGAAGAGCGAAAGATCTCTAATGATAATACATTTTGGTAGTTAGTGAAGGGTCGTTAGGGTAGAAGCATTTAGGAAGTGGAAGTATCCAGGTATCCAGAACATTATCCAGGACATTAGCTAGGACTTGTCTCCTTTCATTAACAAGGTCGTACATGTGCGAACTCCAATGGCCAATTACGTATTGCTGTCTCTCATTGCCAAGCTTTAGCTTACCCTTTCTTGTAGAAAGAAAGACAAAGACAGACAGATAAAGAGAGAGAAAGAGAGAGAGAGCGATAGATAGAAGGGGCGAATGGAAATCACCCTAAAGTATTCACTCTAGCAAAGGGACATGACAAAAGGATTCATGTTCGTAGACGATTTTTTTTCTTCCTACTTTTTTCTTTTTTTTTTTTTTATCTTTTCTCTCTTTCTTTCTTTCTTTCTTTCTTTTCGTACTTTTCACCCTCATAGCCTTCGTGGCTCTTTCTTTTTTCTCTGCTTTTTTTTTTTTCTTTTCTTTTTTTCTTTTTCGTCAAGTATTCGCAAGGAATCAACTTTGAATTTCCGGGAAGGGCTTCCCAAGTTAGGGTTGGAATTGGGCTTCAGTTTTACATCGCAGAAGGGTGTGCAAATTATTTTCTTTTTTCTTTTTTTTTGTTTTTTTTTTATATTATTTCTTATGTTTATTTTATCAATTATTTTTTCCTTTCTCTTTTTTTTTTTCTTTTTTCCTTTTGTAAACGAACGTAAGATTCCTGTTTTTTTTTTTTTTTATTTTTCTTTTTTTTTTCCTTTTTTCAAGCGTACAGCCTAATTCCTATTGTTTATTCGTCGCGACAAATTTTTTTTTTCTTTTTCTTTTTCTCTTTTTTTCCTTTTTTTTTTTTTTTTTTTTTATTATCGTTAATAAGCATATAGTTAGTCGAATTTTGTGTACTTTGATCGATGACTATGTTAAGTACTCTTTTAGTTTTTGAAGGGTGAAGTCAACACGATATCGAGAGAGAAACTTCTCGCTGCTTTATGGTAGAAACTTTATGATGGGGTGTGGGCGAGGAGGAGAGAGGGGAGGGATTTCACTAAGCACGTAGGGGTAGCTAAAAGCTTCTGACATATTGCTGGTAAAGGGAAAGGGCAAATATAGGTATAGTTTGAGGAATAAGAGGGAAGGTGATAGACTACTGTGTACAGAGTGTTCTTGCTATTGGATTTTGTTCGAGCTAGTTCGCTAACAATATTATTTTGATCTGTGTATACACATATATGTGTGTGTGTGTGTATGTGTATACAAAATTTATTAAAAAAAAGAAAAAAAAAAAAAAGAAAGAAATCAACAAAAATTAAATTCTTTATAATAAAACAGAATTGAACGAAATATTTCAATTTAATTTTTTTTCTCTTTTTTTTTTTTTTCATGCTAAAAAATAATCTAATTTTTACATGCGCATATATAATCCAATAAATATACAGGATGGTACTTTTAAATAAGATCACATAAATATCCCTTTGGGTTATTGTGATGGAAAAAAATTTTTTTTTTTTTTTACGTAACGTGCACTTGTATCAAATGATCAATATCTGTTGGGATTATTTTTCATGGGAATATTATGATCATTAGTGTTTTTTTTTTTCTTTTCTTTTCTTTTTTTTTTTTTTTCTTTTTGAAGATCGTAAAAGATATCAGAAGATTGTCGAACAGTATATCTGTATTTAAAAGGATCAGATTGTATATTACAACGATAGAATTGATATACCATTTTTTTTCAATGATTTGTCATTCATGAATTACAAGGGAATCTGTAAACGGGACGACATAGTTACAAACGCGTTAATTCAATCGTGTCTGGATAACTCGATTTATCCCAATGGTGGATCATCAGGCCGACTGAATTTTGCACAGTTTCCCGTAGGATAACGAGCACACACGTAATACAGATTTGCACGTTCATTTATCCTAACGAAAGTCATAACAATCCCTTGATAATCTCGTCTAATCAGAAAATTCTTTTTTCCATAATTTGTGTCAACTTTGTGTACGCGTGAAAGGGGGGAAAAAAAAAAAAAAAAAATAAAAAAAAAGAAAAAGAAGAAAAAAAATCGAAAGAAGAAA
>NC_060979.1:2959986-2969986 GCF_910589235.1 Vespa crabro
TGTCTTAAAGAATCCTTAGTAGAGTAGCTTGCTGTTGAATCATTGAAAGTCACGACACAATGAATATATCTTCGATGGATACACGTATTATTGTATATTCTACGTACGTTCTTTATTAGTTATGATTTTTGTTAGAATCATATTGAACGCTTACGATGGTAGACGTGTCACGCACGTCGAGACTTCTTTTCTATCATAGGAATGTCTACGACGTGTTACACACGTCGTCAGATGAGAACGAAAGAAAAATGACGTCTCTGTCCACGTCAATCGTGAATTTCTTTACATCGCAAGTGATTAAAGAGGTGGGAGGGGAAATAATAAGGGATGGATATTTTAAATGTTTCCCTAATGTTCCTTCGGGATATTCATCCTAACAGACCGCAGATCCGCAATGATTTATAACTTTTGATACGAACGAGAAAATGACGGAAAGTTTTGATTTGGAAATGGAAATGGAATTAGGAGTGTCGTAATGTCGATTTGGGGGTAGGTTTTTTTTTTCCTTTCTTTTTTTTTTCAGGGTGTGAGGGGGAAGGAATATCACCCGAAGATATCTCTCGAGGGGGGGGGGGGGACAAATTTAATCCGTAAATTTTTTTCCTCATCTTTTTTCTTTTTCTTTTTCTTTTTTCTTTTTTTTTTTTTTCCAAACGTTCTCCCTAATATCGTTCAAATAAATCGCTTATAATTGTCTTCGTACGAACGATTCGTAAAAAGTGTTCCTTCTGATTTATTTCTTCTCTTTTTTTTCTTTTTCCTTTTATTTATTTATTTTTTTTTTTCTTTCTTTCTTTCTTCCTTTCTTTCTTTTTCAAATTACTCAGCTCAGATTAATTTCCATGTAAATATGGAATGTAATGAGCTCGGAGAGAGACAGAGACAGAGATAGAAATAGAGATAGAAATAGAGAAGGGTGTGGTATCTCGATCTTTGGCGAACACATAGAGGATGAAAGTATACGATCGATCATGAAATACCGTCGCGTCACGTGCGGCCCAACTGCTTCCAGAATTGATTGGCAATTACCAGGGACTCCAACGCAGACTCGATTCCGCGATAGAGAAAATCGAGTTACGTTTACGAAAAGTGGGATGGTAAATAGAAGAGAGGGTGGGTGATGGGTGGAGGTAGAGATATGGGAAGGGGGTGGCATGATGAAAATTCAACGACAACGAATACTTGCAGATTATTTTTTTTTGCCCTCTTTTTTTTACGCCAATTACTTTCATACGTAACTCACAATAATAATAATAATCAATTCTTTGTATATACATATATATATATATATATATATATATATATGTTTTATTTACAAAATGAAAGAAAACAAAAAAAAAAAGGAAAATAACAAAAGGACAAGAAAGAATAGCAAATGAAAAATACGTGATATTTTGAACAAGAATTAAGAAGAACTTTCGAATAAAATGTATTGATCCGAAAGAAAATAAAATGTAGAAAAAAAAAAACAATTCGCAAAGACAATTAATTGTATCGAATTAATTGTATTTATTGTATTAATTGTAATAACATGGGATAGAAATGCATTGACGAGTACAGCGCCAATCTGTTCCATTAAAGGATTTAAGATATATAATTACGAGTCTGATCGTTTTGATTTATGGCGTTAATTATGTGGAAGAGAAAGGCAAATTGAAGTTATTTTCGAAGAAAAAGAAAAGAACAAAAAAAGAGTTATACATACACACATATATATATATATATATAATACAGACATCTAACTAGGCGTGCCACTTGAAACAGTTCAAACTTATTTAATATAATTTCGTTAATATTAACGAGTACAAAGATTTGTAGTTACAGTTATAGTTAAAGAGAAAAGAAAAGAAAAGAAAAGAAGAAAGAAAAAAGGAAAAAAAAGAAAAAAGAAAAAAGAAGGAAGAATTATTATAATACAAAGAAAATTTCATTTCGAACGTTGTCGATGATAAATTTAAAAAAAAGAAAAAAAAAATCGTATGATCATTCGATACGATGATATATTTACGACGGACGTTGAACGTCGATGAATATTTCAAGATTGTTCAAGAGCACAGATTGTTCAATTTGTTATGATTAAAAAAAAAAAAAAAAAAAAAAAAAGAAACTTTTTAAATCATAATTACGATTTGAAATCCATTTGATTTATGGGATTTTAATTTGAGAGATATAATATAAAGTTGGAGCAGCATACTGTTGATTGATTCTCTTTCTCTTAACCCAACCACTCCTCCCTACCACCTCCCCCTCCCCATACCCCCCCCCGGCACCCACTATTCACGCATATCTTTTCTCTATTTATAAACTAGTTCCGTTATTATTACACCGATTAAAGAGTAAAGAAATTAACGCTAGAAATGAACGTCACCGTACGGAAGAAGAAGAAGAAGGTTGATCGGCCTCGGTACTATCTAGCAAATCCACTTTCAACGTCGTTTCGTTAAAACAGAAGAAGAAGAAGAAGAAGAAGAAGAAGAAGAGGAAGAAGAAAGAGAAGAGAGTCTAGTAGTTGTAAGGAACGTTCTACCGGTTCTCCATTTCTTTTCATTTTTTTTTTTTGTTTTCTTTGTTTTTGTTGTTGTTGTTTCTTTTTTTTTTTCGTTGAGGTTTTTTCTCTTCCTCTCTTCTTCTTCTTCTTCTTCTTCTTCTTCGTCTTCTTCTTCTTCTTCTTCTTCTTCTTCTTCTTCTTCTTCTTCTTCTTCTTCTTCTTCTTCTTCTTCTTCTTTAGATCCTCCCGCTTGGGACTAGATCGTCCTGGAGTTCTAGGAACGAAAGTGTAAACCGGAACCAGTCGATGACTCGTTTTCCTAAGATACCTAGTTAGTATTTTTATTAAATATGATGAAATTAATCAAGATTTCTTTTTCTTCTTCTTTTCCTTTTTTTTTTTTTTTTTACTTATCTATCAATTTGCACATTATTATTATTATTATTATTATCATCTTTTATTTCTCCTTCTTCTAAAATCAATTAAAACGAACGAGAGTAATAAAAAATAAACAAGGAAATCGTTTAACAAAAGTAAAAAAAGAAAAACTAAGGATGCGATCGACGAAGATTTCTCAATTATTTGATATTAAACGAAACAAAAAAAGGAAAAAGAAAAAAACAAACAAATAAATAAATTAATCGGGACATTAATTAATTGAACACAACAACAACAATAAAAGAAAAAAAAAAAAGGAAAAAATAGACTTACCTCACTGTCAATTGTAGGGTGCAAATTTTGACGACTAACAAATCGTTCGATGACGTTCGTAATAATTAATTAATTATTTTAATTTGTTTGTTTATTTATTTAGCTCTTTTTTTTTCTTTTGTTGTTTTTTTTTTCTCTCTCTCTCTTTTTTTAACTGAAACTTTTTAATATTAATAATATGGTTTAAAGGGTGGTGAATCGTTTTCTGGGTGTAACGAAAGTGTAAACCGGAACCAGTCGATGACTCGTTCCTGAGTTCCGAAGCAAAAGTAAAACGTTCCGGAGACTCCCTCGCGGCCCTTTCCAAGCTGGAAACCCATAATTCCTGTAATAAGGTCATTATCGTGTGACCTGAGAATCTCCCCCCACCCATCTCACTCACTCACTCACTCTCCCTCACTTATTCTCTCTCTCTCTCTCTCTCTCTCTCTCTCTCTGTCTCTCTCTCACTCGTTCACTTACTCGCTCGTTCACTCTTTCACTCTCTCTCTCTCTCTCTCTCTCTCTCTCTCTCTCTTACATAAATACAGATTTACATTTATAGTTGTGTATTGACCGTATATGCACTCTTGCTGTGCATTAACAATGGCGTAACGAATTAAAATGAAACATGTCGGGAACAATATGTCCCATTTGTTTGGACTATCGATTTGTTTTATTATTATTATTATTATTATTATTTTTTTTTTTTTTTTTCTTTCTTCTTTTTTTTTTTTAATGCTTCTCTTTTCTTTTCCAATCTCTTCAAAGAATTTCGATTAATAATTTTAAGCGTCTTCTTTTTCTTCTTTCTTTTTTTCTATTTCCCCCTATTTTTTTGTCCTTTTTTTTTTTTTTTTTTTTTTTTTTTTTCTTTAGAAAATATAAGAATATTATTTAAATTGGCAGTCGATTGTATTTTTTCTTCTTTTTCTTCCTTTTTTTTGTTTTGTTTTCCTTTGAGAAAGGATTAATCGAATCTATATCAATTTAATGAAATTTATTAATCTTTTACTACGCCACTGATGGCCGATGCTCTTGTAGATAAAAAGAAAAAGATAAGTATATAATATATATATATATATATATATATATATATATATATATATATATATATAAAAGAAATGAGAATTAATAATTTCAATTAAACTTATTAAGTATTTACGAAAATTTTCGTAGATTCTACGCCAATGTAGATCAAAGAAGACACCTAAGTGTGCATACATAAGAGAGAAAGAGAGAGAAAGAGAACGAGAGAAAGAGAGAGAGAGAGAGAGAGAGAGAGAGAGAGAGAGAGAGAATTATATACGTACACCTATTATATTAAAAAACTAACACACAAAAACACGCAGACGCACATGCACATATATACGTTATAATTAATTAAAAAAAAAGAAGAAAGGTAAAATAAAATAAGATAAAATAAAATGAATAAATAAGTAAGAAAAGTAAATAAATAAAATAAAAAAAAAAAAAAGAAAATAAAAAAAGACCAAAACTCGATAGATAAAAAGGAAAGAAAATTTTCACAGTTTGTACGCCACTGTGGTACGACCAAGAAGATGTAATATAAGAAAGACAGAGAATGAAGTTACAGAAAAAGAGAGAGAGAGAGAGAGAGAGAGAGAGAGATCTGCGCGTTGAAGGAGTGAAAAGACAAATTAAAAAAAAGAAAAAAAAAAGAAAGAAAAAAAAGGAACAAAGAAGAACCAAAAACAAAACGACGACATAGAGAAAAGGGAAATCAAGAAACAAAAAAAAAAACAAAAACAAAAATGAAAGCTCTCGTGGGTAAGAATAATGATTAGAAAAAAAAAAAAAAAAGAGAGAAAGAAAAAAAAAGGAAAGGAAAAAAAATAGAAGAAAAGAAATGAAATAAAAAAAAGAAAAAAAAAAGTATATAAAAGAAATAAAAAAAAAAAAGCATAAATTGAGAAGAGAAGAGAAGAGAGAAGAAGTGAGAGAGGAAAAAAAATGGAAGAACTAATTCAAGAAAATTTTCATAGATTCTACGCCACTGTTGGTCGGCCAAGACGATGCATAAACGTGCATAGGTATATATACGTAAGAAAGAGATAGATAGAAAGAAAGAGAAAGAGAGAGAGAGAGAGAGAGAGAGAAGTATAGACATACACACATATATATATATATACACATATATATATATACACATATATACATATATATATATATATAAGAGAGGTCTGGCATACCATCGACTGTCCATAGCCACCTAAGCAGATTCTGTCCCCAAGGTACAAGCAGAGAGGCAAGGATTCGCAGCGTTCAATTTGCATTCTAAAGTCTTGGCAATGCTGAAGGAAGATCGGCACGACTTGTTTTCTTATTCACTCAGAGAGACATACATATATATATATATATATATACACATAGATACATAGATAAATAGATATATATATATATATGTATATATATTTACCTATCATTACGACGAACACAAATATCTTTTTAATATAAAATATACATATACAATTTTATATATATTTATATATATATATATATATATATATATATATATATATATATATATATGTAAATATATGTGGTATGTATGTATCTATGTACGTATGTAATTTTTTTTTTATAAGTGTTATATACACTTATGTTAATTTACATACATACATATATATTATATATACGCAGAAAGATTTACATATTGTATATTTATTTCGAACGATGAAATATTAGGATGTGATTATTATTGTTTAATCATTGCCGATATAATTAATCATTGATGACGAAGACATGATTATATTTCTCTCTCTCTCTCTCTCTCTCTCTCTCTCTCTCTTTCTCTCTCTCTTTTATTTTTATTCTTTACTTTTTCATTCGAACGAAACAAATTTCTGATCCCTTCGATAAAGCAAAAATGGAAAAAGAAAAAAAAAAGAAAAAACATAAAAAAATAGAAGAAAGCCCCCATAACAATCATCAAATACCATAATTATGATCAAGAATTGATGGTAGCTTTTTCTTAAACTATATAAAATTTTATAACGGAACGACGAAAACGACGAGTCTTTTTTTCTTTACTCCTCCCCTCCCAATTCTTTTTCCATATATATGCATATATACATGTATAATGTGCAAGTATATATATATATATATATATATATATATATATGCGGGTGTGTTTGTATATGTGTGTAACTTTCCTTACGGGTTGTGCCGATGATGCAATCGCTATGGTAATCATTACATTCTACACGAAGGCATAATCTTTCGTGGTAAAGTACCTAAGGATTCTTGGAATCGAACGAACCGTATTCGAGACCGACGAACTCAATGACTTCATTTTACATTTTCTTCATTTCTTTCTTTATTTATCTCCATCTTTTATTTTCTTCCTTTTCTTTTTTTTAATTTTTCTTTTTTTTTTTTTTTTGTTTATTTTTTTTTATACATATATCTTCGTAGCGAATGATAGGAAGCAGGAAGAACGATGATTGGTCCAGACCATGAAACTTGCATGACCAGAGGAAGTTGAAAATAAAATGCATAATTAATCTATCTGTATACTTATGAATGATTTATGTGTGTGTGTGTGTGCGTGCATGCGTGTGTGTACGTGATCGTCCCTCCCACGGCTTACATCCTCTTAAGGAAAAAAAAAAAAAAAAAAAAAGGAAAAAAAAGATGGAAGACCGAAAGACAACCTCCGGAAGTATTGTTAGACGTATAAGTGTCAGGTAGATTTTCGGGAATGGGTAGAGAGGGTGGGAAGGGGAAAGATAGGAATGGGGGAGGAGTGGGAGGAGGGACCATGAGATTTTTTTTGTGAATATTCTAACGTGGTCTTCTCTACCTGTCACGTGACTCGATTTACCAATCAAGATAATAAAATATTTGAATATCGAAAACTAAGTATTTCTTTTTTTTTTTCTTTTTTTTCTTTTTTTTTGTTTTCTTTCTGGTGAACGATTTGATTTAGGGATATATTTTTCTTCTTCTTCTTTTTTTTTTTTTTCTTCTTCTTCTCATTTTTATTTCAACAAGAAAATAGTAGAATCGTATGGTGCGTTTCTTCTGTCATCTCTTTCGCGAATTGTTCTTCCAAAAAAAAAAAAAAAAGAATAAAAAAGGAAAAAATGACGATTAGACGAATAATAATGTATCGTTTCAAAGTATGTCCTTCATTCATAATTCTAAAAAAAAAAAAAAAAAAAAAAAGAAAAAAAAAATCAAATCGAATGTCTTCATTGAGCAAAGTAGTATCAATTGATTGAATGATTATACATTTGTTATTACATTTTTCTTTAGGATTGTGACGTATATAAAAAAAAAAAAAAAAAAACAAAAAAAAAAAAACATTGGATTCCAAATGAAGAAAATCCAAGGAATCACAATTTTGAACATTTACGAAGGATCAATGATAAATTTCAAGCCTATAGTGAAAAATATTTCGCTTTAATGATTTCACATTAAATCAATGATCCGTATAAATGGCAATATGAAGGGATATAATTTATTGATATGATTGATTGCAATAAAAAAAAAAAAAAAAAAAAAAAAAAAAAAAAAAACAAAGATGAGCCAATAGGACAGAGCCAAAGTTCTCATAGTTTTTAATCCGTGAGTATTATACGTTTTGAAGGGGGGGGGGGGGAAGAAAAAAAAAGGAACAAAAAAAAAAAGAGGAAGAAGAAGAAGAAGAATAAAGAGAGATAGACAATCTCTATCAGAAAGTACGTCCCAGTCGAGTGAATATTTTCTTATTGGTCAATATCAGCGATTGGAAAGAGAGGAAGGATGATGCTTGAGGCGTTCCGACGTTGTCACACTGGGGAATGGCGACACGCAAACGGAAATTGTAAAGGAATAAAACGAAAGTTGTTTTAGAGCAAAGAGAGAGAGAGAGAGAGAGAGAGAGAGAGAACAGAAAAAAAGAAGAAGAAAAAAGAAAAAAGAAATAATAATAATAATAATAATAATCAGAATAATAATCAGAAAGAAGAAGAAGAAGAAGAAGAAGAAGAAGATTATCAAGTTCGATCGAAACGAGGATTTTCTTTTGGTATACATAAATATATATATATATATATATATATATATATATATATATATATGTATGTATATCAGTTTAATATCTGTTCAAAGGTCTTGGTTGTTAAAACAAAAAAAGAGAAAAAAGAAAAAAGAAAAAAAGAAAGAAAAGATCTCCAGGACTGTCTGCTTTCCTTTTTCTTTTTTTTCTTTTTCTTCTTCTTTTCTCTCTTTTCGTTTTTTTTTTTTTCTTCTTCTTCTTCTTCTTCTCAACAGCGCAGCAATTCGATTTTGTATTCTTGAACGTGCATCTCTCTCTCTCTCTCTCTCTCTCTCTCTCTCTCTCTCTCTCTCTCTCTCTTTCTATAATACTTTCTTACTTTCTTTCTCATGTGGTGGTCCATGGCACGTACCACCACATGAAAGTTTTTATAGCTCGTATTTCCTCTTTAACGCCGATGTTCTTCTGGTCGAACTCTGAGGGTGATTCCACTGACCTTTTGTATTCTTCAATTTCGTCGTCTACCACCTATATGAGCTCATCCCTCATCCCTTCACCCCTTCCCTCTCTCTCTCTCTCTCTCTCTCATCTCTCTCTCTCTCTCTCTCTCTCTCTCTCTCTCTCTCTCTCTTCTCAACTTATCGATATTTTCCTTGTATCCGGTTTCGAACGATCGAATGGAGTATCAGCGTTCTTCTCCCTCGTCGGTACCTTTAACTTCATCCGAGAGATCAATTTAGGATCAACTCGATCATCCGTAGATCAACGTGTATTACTCTTAATACATGTACGTTACGTGTAACAGTGTCGGTCAAGTTTCTTTTCTTTTATCTTTTTTTTTTCTCTCTCTCTCTCTTTTTTTTTTGTTTTTTTTTAAATGAAACCATCTCGTAATCGATACTTGAGAAATCGTCTAGGGACTTTTAACCTACCATATCGTCTGGTAAAATTTTCTTCGGCTTGGCTTCTATGTAAACAAAAAAACAAATCTAGAAAGAAAGAGAGTAATAATAATAATAATAATAATAATAATAATAATAATAATAATAATAATTCGATCGGAGTGTCGTCGTTTAGGGGAGAAAAAGAAAAAAAGAAAAAAAAAAAAAAGAAAGAAAGAAGAAATTGATCACGTAGAAAAGAGAAGAAGAAAAATTTCTTTCGATGTCCTTCCTACGCAGTTCCTGAACGTGATTGGATTTTTTTAAAAGCTTTAGCATCTAGGAATATTATTTCTTTTTTTTTTTTTTTTTTTTTTTTTTTTTTTTTGGTGAGCTTGGAAAGGGTCGGGGAACGGGGTGGGAGTGATGAAGGAACTTCAATCTAGGGACATTTTATTACGCGTAAGGAAAAAAAAAAAAGAAAAATTGAAATATCGTTGCGAGAGAGAAAAAAAATTCGCGGAAGCAAAATTATCGGCGAGAAATGAATCCAAATTAGCGCAGTCGTACGAACGAGGAGAAAGAGGAGGAGGAAGAGGTGGAGGAGGAGGAGGAGGAGGAGGAGGAGGGGGGCCAACGAACTCGAGAATATTGACTCTATCGATTAACTCGACATTACCTGAGCTCCGCGTGCGAAATAAGAAGAAAAAGAAGAAGAAGAAAAAAGAAAAAGCAAAACCGAAAGAAGGGAAGAAAAAAGATGAGAAAAAAATTCTTTTTTTCTTCCTTTTCTTTTTCCTTTCTTTTTTCTTTTTTTCTTTTTTTTTTTTAAACGTTTTAAACTTAAAAAAGGGGGTGGGGGAAAAAAACGGTCAAGCACGAAAAGATGGACGAAAACTCGTTTCGTGCTTCGTTTGTTGAGGTTAAAACCGTAAC
>NC_060979.1:2984986-2989986 GCF_910589235.1 Vespa crabro
TCTCAATCATTTTTTTCATCTTCATTCTACACCATCTCTCTCTCTCTCTCTCTCTCTATCTATCTATCTATCTATCTCTCTTTCTATATATATACATACATATATATATATATATATATATATATATATATATATATCTATCTCTTTTTTTTGTACACTGCGAGGAAGTCATCGTGATCATCAAGATGGGATGATGATACTCCCTAAGGACAAAAATACATAATTCATATTTATATGTAAGGAATGAGAACGAAATCGATGATGACTTTTTTTGTCCTCCGAATTTGACACGAGATTATAAACCATCACCACCAAAATGATATAGAAACAACAATAACAACAAAAAAAAAAAAAAAGAGAGAAAAAAAAAAAAAGAAAGAAAGAGAAAAAGAATAAGAAAGGAAATTAAATAGAACTCAAAATGAGATACAATGACAAAAATAATAATAAATTGACCAATGTTAATAGACGAATAACGGATGATCCTCAATGATCGTACGTTTTACGAATACCTCTGCATGAATGTGTTTACTCCGCAATGGAGTTTTTAATTAACGTTCCATCAGTAAACCTAACAGGATTGTAGTTTTCCTATTCCTAATAGCCACGTTCACTTTTCTTTTTGTTCTTTCTTAATTATTATTATTATTATTATTATTATTATTATTATTATTATTATTATTATTATTATTATTATTATTATTATATTATTATTGTTATTATTATAGTTAGAGATATATCTCTATTTTTTGCTGCATACCTTTAAGGGAAAACAAAACAAAAAACAAACAAACAAACAAACAAACAAAAAAAAAAAAAAAAACAAAAAAGAAAAAGAAATCCTCCCCAACCAACGAGCACACAACAACAAAAGAAAAATCAAAAAACCGGATATTTCGCATGAAATATCCTTTTGTTGCCTGGAGATATTTTTTGATTTCTTTTTTCTTTTTTTTTGGGGGAGGGGGTGGTAGGGGTACGAAGACAATGGTACGGATTAGAAGAAAGAAATACGCGTGACTACGTTAATCTAGAAATGTAGAAAAAAAAAAAAGAAAAAAAAAAAAAAAAGAATAAATATGTTTCCTACGTAACAATTATTATTTTTAGACAAAAGTCTTGGAGATACAGCGTCCGACGTGATCAGTGATAGCTCAGGAGTTGGTACCTCACAATCGGACACTACTAATTCATTGTCGATACCTGGGACTACTGTCGTCTGTGTTGAAAGCTATAACAGTGGGATACTTGGACATTTGACGATCAATCAAGGAGATATTCTTGAAGGTAAAGATCATCAAAGGTGTTTAATTCTGATAGTTGGGAGATTTTTTTTTTTTTTTTGTTCTCTTGTCATAATAAAAGCTCACGTTGATCCTTCTTCTTCTTCTTTTTTCCTTTCTTTTTTCATTTTTTCTTTTTTTTTTTTTTTTTGCTTCCCTCCCTCTTCTTCTTCTTCTGTATTTTCAACAGTTACCGGTGCTACAGATTGTGGTTTACTCGAAGGAGTATTACGTGGCCAGGGTACAGGATTATTTCCAGCACATTGCGTACAGGAAGTTAGGCTACGTCATACAAATATACCATTGGGTCCGCTACCAATAAGAGACGGAAGAAATAGGGTATTAGGCCGTAGAGAGTCCCAACACAAATACTTCGCTACAGCGCCAAGATTGAAGAAACCGTGAGTATATCGATGTGTCGTATTAAAAGGAAAGAAAGAAAAGGAAAATCAATTGGATTATAATATTTCAATAGCGATTGATATTTCTTTTTTTTTTTTTAGAGTTACTTCAGAGCCACGTACGGTAGTACTACATCGATCCAGAAAAGGTTTTGGTTTTGTTTTACGTGGTGCCAAAGCTACGTCACCGTTAATGGAATTGACACCATCAGCGAGATATCCAGCTTTACAATATCTCGATGATGTTGATCAAGGTGGTGTGGCAGATCTTGCTGGTCTCCGTAAAGGAGACTTTCTTATCCAAGTGAGTCCGTCATACTGAGCTGTGATTGAAAAAAAAAAAAAAAGAACATAGGTAGAGAAAAAAAAATATTCTATGAAATTTGTCAGATCAACGAGGAGGACGTGACAACAGCATCTCACGAGCACGTTGTCGATCTGATTAGAAAATCGGGCGAGTTGGTACGAATGACAGTTGTCTCGCCTGTGATCAGCCTTCCAAATTCACAATCGGCAGCCGCATTGCCGACTAGTCAACCAATTCAAAGACAGTATGCAACATTGCCGCGTAAAGGTAACAACAATGTGCCAATTGGTGGTACCTTAGGTAGATCACCAGCACCAATGCCACCGCGTAGAGATCCAAAAACAACGTTGAGCGTTGGCCGTGCCAGAGCTAGATCTATGGTAGCTGGATTAGGTAATACGATAATCAATAACGATTAGAATCGTATTATTAAGGCGCGAAAATATCCAAGTGTTTTTATACTGCTTTCAAGTAGAAGGCGGCGGGGAACGTGATGACAGGGATGAAATCACATCTACGGGAGCTAAATCTAGCAGCGCGGAATCCATTCATTTACCTCAGCAACCATCGACCGGTCCAAATACAGGTCAAAATACACCGGTTCAACCGAGAACAGCTAGTATCAGATCAAGGCCAACATCTAGTAGAATAACAGCCGCTGAACTCGAGGTAAATAAATATTTCTCAATCACATTTGTATCACAATATTGATCATTAAATCGTCTTTTCATTTTAGCCCATTTAATATTTCTTTTCTTTTTAAGGAATTATTTCAACGACAGCAAGGTAGTACAAGCGGTCAATATAGTTCATCGATGATGAGCTCGCACTTTCAAACTGGTCAATCTACAAAGTCACATCCTTCCTCGCCTGCTAAAACTGGCAGGGTCTATGCTAGCGTAGCTGAAATGAAACGAAAAGGAAAAGTAAGAAATAGTTGATCTTCCTCCTTTTTTTTCTTTATTTTTTCCCCCGATCGATCGAGATTTACTCTTCAACGCTTTAAGGATAAATATTTTTCTTGCGTCCTATCAGGAACGTTAATATCTCGATTATATTTTTTCTCTCGCACATACGTACGTTAACATAGCCAATTTACAAGGGATAAGTCCAACGTCATCCGTTGGAACGGAAAGGAAGCTGATGTTGCTAAAAAAAAAAAAAAAAAGAAAAAGAGAGAGAGAGAAACGAACCATACAGATTGATTAATTAACCTTCGTATTTGTTGCAGTCGAACTCGAGAGTACGTTTCTTCGGTGGTCTTGGTGGTGGTTCCGATCTCCACAGAGATTTCCACAGTACACCGGATCTTAACATACAAGCACAGTCGTCGATCTTGGTTCCAAAGGGTCATAGAAGTCAAGAGGACGTTAATGCGGTGAATGGTAGAAATGGATTGCCACCGCCTAATCATCCCCCACCACCACCACCGGTTGGTCAGGTCGTTAAAGTAAACGTTGGGGCTAATGTACCCGACGTCGTTACACCGGCTTCTGTTTACGACAACATGGCGCATATCCAACAAGTCAAAGGTATTGATATTAAGATCGAATAATGATTTCAATTAAAATTGTCTCCACTGATCGTTCATCTCTTTCCTTTCATTTTATTTTTCTCTTTTTCTTTTTTTTTTTTTTTTTCTTTTTCTTTTTTACACGTTTAGAATTAGCAGCAGCTACGGCGGATGGTGGTTACGGTGTAATGTCAAGTTTTCGACCGACGAACAGCGCAAAATTGTACGCCTCGCCGGAAGACATGAAAACTGTTGGTTATCGGTCAAGAAGTTTACCAGCCCATACAACAAGATCACACGTTAGAAAATCTCATAGTCTTCGTGCGCCTAACAATACGACATTCAAACCTACGTCGGTTGGCCAACAACAGAGTACCGGAAATGCTACGGGAAATAGTACTGGCAATGGGACATCTATCAATCTATCTAATACCAATAACAATCAATACGCACAACCATTGAAGACTAACAGGAGCCACAGTACGGCCGGTATTAGAGAAAGAAAGAAGAAAGTGATCGGTACGAGTTCCTCCGTGACAAATTTATCATCGCTAAGTAATACCAATGGCAATGCCAATGGTAACAATAACAATAACAATAATAATAATAATAATAATAATAATAATAATAATAATAATAACGGCTGCGGTGCAGGTGTTGGTCTTGGTGGTGGAGGTGGAGGTGGTGCTGGTGTTGTTGGTAATGGCAGTGGCCCGGTTGTACCGTCATCGGCACCACCAATACCAGAACCAGATTACAGTCTCTCGGAGTCTGAGAACGACGACGAAGCAGAAGAGGATACAGACGAGGAGGCTGAATCGGATATAGCTAAGGAATTAGAAAAGGCCGCGGCACGTGATAAATTGGAATCAACCCGTGAGACCTCAGGTAATTCGAATGCATCCGGTTCGAGTTCCTCAGGTTCGAGTTCGTTGCCTCATTCATTTAGCGTCGAGGAAATACAAAAAGTAAGGACCCAATTGAAATCATCGAAAAGCCATCCCAACGATTTTCTATTGCAACAAACTCAACAGTCATTGGCAGAGGACGGTGACAACAGTTCGAGCGGGGTAAGCTCCGATCAGGATGTACCAGTAGGTCCACCAATGGGATTCGACGATACAACTAGCGTTAGGAATCATCCTAATGATATTAATCAACAACACGGCGGCGGTACATTATTAACAATTGGTAACAACGATAAGGAATCTGGTAATTCGAAGCGCACCGGTTATGGGGGTAGTGGTATGTTAACCAGGCATGCCGTCAGTCTTGCACAATTACCACCACCCATTGAGGCAGATTCCGAGGATCAAAATAATGATCTATTTGTACCACCACCGCCGGAATTTAATGCTGGACCATCAGCTGCAGCTGCCGCTGCTGTTGCTGCTGCTGCAGCAGCTGCTGCCGCCGCTGCTGCTGCCGCTGCCGCTGCTAATACTGTTAACACCTCTAACGTTGCCAACGTTGCGGACGAACTGGTCTTTGCTCCG
>NC_060979.1:2994986-3004986 GCF_910589235.1 Vespa crabro
ATGTGTGATTAGAATGGTTATTGTAATGACAATGAATGATGATGATGTTGATGATGATGTTAATGATGATGATGATTATGTTGCAGCTTACGATGCACACATACACACGGTATACATATATATATATATATATATATATATATATATATATGTACACAAATACATATACACGTACATAGAAAGAAATAAGCAGAGGGGAAAGAGGATGATGAAAGAATGAAAGATTATGATAAGGAGGAAGAGGAGGAGGGGGAAGTAAAATAGATTAAAATTAATTGTAATAAACGTGATGTGCTCTCCCATATCGTTATTAATTTCTAATCATTGTTCTAATTTTTTAGTTTGAAACCAAAAGAGAGAGAGAGAGAGAGAGAGAGAGAGAGAGAGAGAGAGAGAAAGAAAAAAAGGAAAATAGAAAGGAAGAAGGAAAGAATGAATAAATGATTGAGATGATTGCGATGATTGCGATTAAATTATTCAGTTTTAAGATTTTATTATTAAAAATGAAAAAAAAAGACAAGCTTCAGAATAATCGATTAATTAAATAGTATATATATATATATATATATATATATATATATATATATATATATATATAAATATGTATGTATATATATATATATAATATAACCATCGTCTCTATGAATCGCGCAAAATGGCGAATGGTGGGGGGTAGGTAAGTCATCGAAGCAAAAAAACAAAAAACAAAAAACAAAAAACCGAAGCGAAGCGAAACAATTAAAAGAAAAAAAGAAAGAGGAAAAAACAAGAAAAGGAAGAAATGAATAAATAAATAAATAAATGAATAAATAAATGAATGAATAAATAAATAAATAAATAAATAAATAAATAAATAAATGAATAAATAAATAAATAAATGAACACTCGATGAACGAATTTATATTATTAGCGCGCGAATGAACTGAATGAATAATAATAATTAATTAATGAGTAAATAAATAAATAAATAAATAAATAAATAAATGAATAAATAAATAATTAATTAAATGAATAAATAAACACAAGAAAAAAAATGAAATGAAATGAAATGAAATGAAATGAGAGAGTGTGAGAGAGAGAGAGAGAGAGAGAGAGAGAGAGACCGTACACATTTCGTCCTTGTATAAAATTGAATAATAAGTATTGTCATTAACTGAATGATTATTATTAATTAATAAATAATATTAATTAATTAATTAATTATGATTATTATTATTATTATTATTATTATTATTATTATTATTATTATTATTATTATCATTATTATGTATGTGGATACATTTTTACATAAATTTGCCAATGAAAGGCTTCGTTAATTCTAAATATATAAAAGAAGGTAATCTTTAAATATGACGATCTCATACATATATATATATATATATATATATATATATATGTGCTTGTGTGTGTGTAAATGTTGAGAGTGGTTAAATGCAATAACAAAAAAACAAAAAAAAAAGGAAGAAAAAGTGAAAGAAAACAAATAAATTTCATTGCAATCCGACCGCCATAATTCTTTTTTATTATAGATTAACGATTACGTTGACAAATGGACTGAAGGATTTGTTCAAAAAAAAAAAAAAAAAAAAAAGAAAAGAAAGTAAACGAACAAATAAATAGAAAAATAAATAAATAAATAAATAAATAATACAAAACGAAACGAAAGAAAATAATAAACAAAGAGGAAATGATTCTATTCGTCCAATGAAATACACATATATATATATATATATATATATATATATATATATATATATATATATATATATGTATGTATATACACTAACGCCATCTTCAGACGATAATCCTAATTATTTTTATTATTATTATTATTATTATTATTATTATTATTATTATTATTATTATTATTATTATTATTATTAGTATTAGTATTGATATTAATATTATTATTATTATTATTGCTATGATTACGAATAGTACGAATATATAATATTATTATTACGATTAGTTAATGAAGAAATCAATTGATTAATTATTTAATTAATTAATTAATATAGGATTTTATATATATATATATATATATATATATATATATATACATATACATAAAAAAAAGGGAAAAATTAGTGTTACTTCTTTTTGTATTATAGTTAATTGTAATTGTGCGTGCAATTATCTTCTTTCTTTTCTTTTTTTCTTTTCTCTCGTTCTTTTTATCCTCATTTTGAAAATGACGAATAATAATAATAATAATAATAATAATAATAATAATAATAATAATAATAATAATAATCAATCATGTACCATCAATCGATCGTATATTTCATTGCAATTTTCCCGCCACACTTTTCTTCTTTCCTTTTTTCTTTTATATTCGAAAACTTTTGCAAGGGAAATTTTATACTCGAAAACTTTTACAAGGAAAAATTTCAGGTAAGTGGGAATTATCGAAGGTAAGAGAAAGAAGGGGGTTTAGAAATAAAATTCTTACGATACGCAATCGTGAAATTATTATTACTCTCTTACAATATTTATTTATTTATTTATTTATTCATTCATTTATTTATTTATTTATTCATTCATTTATTTATTCATTTATTTATTGATTCATTTATTTATTTATTTATTTATTTATTCATTCATTTTTTTTTTATCCTTAATGTTCCTTCTCTCTCTCACACACACACACACACATACATAACATACACGTACATACGGAATATACATACACACATACATACATTCTCTCTCTCTCTCTCTCTCTCTCTATCTATCTCTATCTCTCTCTATCTCTTTTTTTCTTTCTTGTGTTACAAACCATCGTTCGTATCGTGTTTGTACATGAAAGTATCGAAAAAAGTCGAAAGCACTGTTCAATATATTTATATACATATATATATATATATATATATACATATATATATATAATATATAATATATAATAATAGTAATAATAATAATAATGATTATAACAATAATAATAATCATTGTTGTTATTATTATTATTATCGAGAATTTTTTTTCTTTTCTTTTTTCTTTTGTTTTCTTCTTCTTTTTTTTCCTTTTCTTTTTTTTTTTTTTTTTTTTTTTTATTATTATTATTATTATTAATCGCGCGCGCTCTTGACTTTAATATTGAAGGATCGATCGTTTGTTTGACAAACGAGAAAAGATCGAACGAATGAGCGCGCGTGTCCGCTTGCTTCTACGTTTATCGACGAAGTAAAGAAAGAAGAGAAAGAAAAGAAAAGAAAAGAAAAAAAGAAAAAAGAAAAAAGAAAGGAGAAAAAGAAAAAGAGAAGAAAAAAAGCAGCGGGTCCGTCTTCAATTTTTTTTCTCTCTTTTCTTTTCTTTTTTCCTCTTTTCTTCGTATCTTCTATTTTCTTTATTTCGTTTTTTCTTTTCTCTTGTTTTTCTTTTCGTTTTTTTCTCGCTTTTTCTTTTCTTTTTTATTCCTTTTTTTTTCTTTTCTCCTTTCGTCGTTTTCACAATTACCATCGCGAAACGCAACAGCGTCACATTATTAATTATCGTGGGTGGGGTGATTTTTTTTTTTTTCTTTTCTTTTTTTTTTGTTTTGCATTTTTTTTGTAGGGTTTTTTTTCTTTTTTTTTTTTTTTTTTTTTTTTTTTTTAATTTCATCTTATTTTCCGTTCAGACCTATTACTACTACACGTGGACTTATTTGAGATTGAACACCGGCGGTGCTTCTTTCGACGATTTCATTTTCATTTTCATTTCATTTCATTTTAATTTCACTTTACTTTAATTTATTTTATTTCATTCATTCCCTCTCTTCTTTTTTTTCTTTTTTTTGGCAGTGTGGAACAATGATAAACCATCATCTATCCTTGTTTACTCTCAGAGGTAAACCTCGTCGGCTGCTTCAGGCGCGTTTTCTTTTCTTTATTTTTATTCATTTGTTTATAAATTTATTTATTTATTTATTTATTTATTATTATTATCATTATTATCATCATCATCATCATCATCATCATTATTATTATTATTATTATTATTTCTTTTTTTATCATTATTATTATTATTATTATTATTATTATTATTATTATTATTATTATTATCATCACCAATATTAATGCACGACATTTTTTTTTTCGGAATCGTCGGAATATAATAATAATTAATAATAATAATTAATAATTACTGATAATAATAATAATAATAATAATAATAATAATAATAATAATAAATTGTTTAATTAATCGATAATAATTAGGTATGAATACAAATCGTCATATAAAATAGAATCAAACGACAAGATTTGACGAGTTCATGGATTGACGGGGAGGGGGAGTGGTAGAGTGGGAGGGGAGTAGATGGAAAAAGAAAAAAAGTGTCATAGAAATATCTAAATCATTATTTAAAATTTGATTTTGATAATTTTTAGTTTAGATCGAATTTATAAATCTTCCTTTCTTCTTCCATTCTTTCATTTTTTACTTCTTTTCCTTGATAAAAATAATATCGAAAGTTTCTCTCGTCGTTTAATTCTCGAACACGAAAAATATCACTTATTGCAAATAAATTACACATACATACACATGCACACACACGCGCGCACGCGCACAGTTATATATATATGTGTGTGTGTATATGTGTGTGTGTGTGTGTGCTCGCACGCGCTTATGTATATACATATATATATATATATATATATATATATATATATATATATATATATATATATACCGTATAAGATATCATCTCGAAGATGATTCATTAATCAGGCTTTCCAGTTTTCATAATTATAATAATTAATTAATTAATTTACGATTACGAACGTATTACGATAGAAACGCAAAAATGGCGTCGGAGCGTTCCTTCACTTTTCTCTCTTCTTTTCTCTTTCTTTGTTCCCTTTCTTCTTTTTTTTCTTTTTTTATTTCATTTTTTTTTTTTTTTATTCTCGTTTTGCCATCCCTCCCACCCTCCCTCTCTCTCTCTCTCTCTCTCTCTCACTCCCTATCAAAACGTACAATAACAATTCTCTCGGTCATCCGACATGATGAAAATTGAACATAAGCGCGCTCACGTACACGCACGCACACATGCACACATCTACACGACATCTACACATAAACGACACGCTTAACCAATGATTCTCTTTTTATTTTATTTTCCTTTTTTTCCCGCTATAATCATATTATACGCTATACATCATGGCTTCTTATTCTGTCGTTTTTCCCCCCATAAACCCCGCTCGCCAACTTCTATCAAACCTTTGACACCTTTCTTTATTATTACCATAATCTCTGTTATATCTATCAAATCTATGCAAATATATTTGTTGTTGTGTTGTTGTTTATTTATTTTTTTTTTTTTTTATTTTACTTATCACTCGAATTGTTTATTATTCTGTTCTGTTCCGTTCTGTTCTGTTCTGTTCTATTCTATTCTGTTCCATTTTTTTTTTTTTTTTTATGTACTGCAATCTATCTTTATACAAATACAAGCAGTATTATATATATATATATGTATATATATATATATATATACATATATATACATATACACATACATATCTCTTTCTAATCGAAGCAATGATTTTCGAAAAGCTTTCGTGACGAGGACCCTGAACGGGAGTTCGTATAAATGAAGGATTGGAAAAAAATTAAAAATAAAAATAAAAGTAAAAATAAAAAAGAAAAAAGAAAAAGAAAAAATTCAGAAAGAAAAAAAAGAAGAAAATAAAATATACGTTCAGTATGTTTATTTATTTTATTTTTTGTTTTGTTTCGTTTCGTTTTGTTTTGTCTTGTCTCTATACTTTTCTATCTTCTACGTTCAGTTGTATGTATTCTCATATACCCTGTTCAAAAACGCGGTATGGCTCCTCCATTTTATTTTATTTTATTATTATTATTTAAAAATTGTCATTTTCTTTCCCTTGTTCGCTAACTTGCTCTCTCTCTCTCTCTCTCTCTCTCTCTAATTTTATTTATTTATTCATTCATTCATTTATTTATTTATTTATTAAACGTATTATAAAAAAGGAACTAAATGACATTCGAACATGATCTCGAAATTATACTTAAAAAATACTCTTAATATTAATAATTATAATAATAATAATAATAATAATAATAATAATAATAATAATAATAATAATAAGGATAATAATTAATTAATTGATAATAATAATAATAATAATAGTGATGATAATAATAATTAATGATTAATTAATTAATCGATATTAATAATAACAATGTTCTTCGTTATTATCTGAACTTGAATATTTTTTTCTTTTCTTTATTTTCTTCGCTCATTTTTTCTTTCCTTTTTTTCTTTCTTCTTTTCTTTTTTTCTTTCTTTTTCTTCTTTGCCCCGACACTTAAAATTGTTAAATGCATACTTTATTATAAATAATTTCGAGTAACATTTATCATCGATATCGAAATGGCAGTCATTATTCTTTATATGGTCATTAAAATGTAACTCCTCGTCGCCATTATAAGTCTCGTCGTTCTGCTCCTTGTTTTAATTTTATATATATGTATATATACATATATATATATATATATATTTTTTTTTTCCTTTCTCCTTTTCCTCCTACTCCTCCTACTCCTACTACTCTTCCTACCCCTACTTTTACTTCTCATTGTTATCTTAATCTTCATCCACGTCCTCGTCTTCTTTACATAGAATTTATAATAAATGCAAACACCATAATTCGTAATAAGCTATGTGTATAGCCCTCATAGGCTTTTATTTTTTTTTTTTTTTTTTTTTTTTTTACACCCTCGAGAAAAATGCCCGAGTGCTCGTGCGCGTTGGATCAATTATTTACACAAAGTTTTACTCACTTTTGCTCTTTCTCTCTCTCTCTCTCTCTCTCAATCATTCATTCCGCCATTTTATTATTTTCATTCTCTCTCTCTCTCTCTCTCTCTCTCTCTCTCTCTCTCTCTCCCTCTATCTCTCTGGACGCAAGAGAAAAAATTTTGCTTCAACGCGAAAGATAAAAAAAAAAAAGAAAAAAAAAAAAGGATAAATATTTCGTGTTCTCAAGAAAAAGAAAAGAAAGAAAGAATTTTCTATTTCTTTATTTATTTCTTTTTTCTCTTTTACATAACCTCACTTCTCCCTCTGGTTGTTTAAGGTTATGTCGGACATAACCTTATTTATTCTTCTTTCTTTCTTTGTATTTTCTTCCTCGATCGATAAAAATTCTGTCACGCGTGAAATACGATCGATTAAAATCGATAAGTGAAAACTAGAAAGCCAAATTTTCTTTTTTTCTTTTCTTTTTTTTTTTTTTTTTTCTTTTTGTTTTACTTTTCTTCTTTCCTCGGGATATATTTTTCGAGAAAGAGAAGAAATTATTTCGTCGTCTCGATTTCGTTTCGTTTCTTTTTTTTTTCCTTTTTTCTTTTTTTTTTTTTTTTTTTTTTTTCTTTGTCTTGAGGACCTCACGAGATCGAGTTACAAAGAGCGACCATTTATATGTACACGATTTATAATTCTCAAGAGTGGGTCCATTTTTTTTTTTTTTTTTTTTTTTTAAATAAAAAAAGCAGGGAGAAAGGGGGAAATTATGTTTACCAAGAAACAAATCGATCCTTCGGAAAAAAGAAATATGAATCATCGACTTGCATTATAAATTGATTAATTGCGAGCATTGCGATACGCGAATTTGCAAAAAGGGAAACGAAAATGGTGCGCCATTTTGGTGAAATTTTCGAAGTATTATATTTTCCTTAACCTTTTGTTTTCTTTCCTACGTTTGTGTATGTGTGTGTATGTTCGTATGTCTTCGGCGATTTCTCCTTTCCCTTTTTTTTCTTTTTCTTCTTCTTTTTTATTTTCTTTTCTTTTCACGATCACCACCACATTATTGAAGTCCCTTTTCGGCGTACAAACTATTTTTTCTAAAACATTTCCATTAATTTTAGTAAAAATACATAGCCTATATATTTCGCTCTATCTCTTTCTCTCTCTCTCTCACTTTTATTTATTTATTATTATTTTTTTTTTTTATTTTGAATTCTCTCTCTCTTTCTCTCTTTGTTTCTCTCTCGCCCATTTAACATTTCTTTGTTCAATTATCACGGAAATCTTATCAGTTAGACTCCCCATTGAAAGATCGCAATTCGCGGATCGCCATTGCTCATGTCTTTTTTTTTTCCTACATATGTACGTGTATGTGTGTATTTATGTACAATATGCTCGTCGAAATTCTAAAATTATTTTCTCTATTATTCTTTCGTTATTACCATTTTTTTTCTTTTTTCTTTTTCTCTTTCTTTCTCTCAGCTTTTTAATATAATAATTATCATAGCGGTCGAAAGGTATTTAAAAATTGAGAAAGAGTAACCAAAATGGATGACAAGCGTCCATATTGAAAGTAGAATGTTTTCAAAATGGATGCCATACGGCCATATTGAAAAATCAATATCATCCTTCTATCTCTTTCTCTTTTTCTTTTTCTTTCTCTCTCTCTCTCTCTCTCTTTGCAATTAGGTTTTATGAGAAAATAATAATATATATATTAACAAAAAATTCGAAAGAAGAAAAGAACGGACTCGATCGTGTAATTTTTATACACACACATACATACATACATACATGCATGCTCATATATTTTTCTTAACTAATTATGAATTATATCTAATTATAGATTACACAAAACTCTTTACAACTTTTCACTTAAATTTACACACACACACACACACACACACACACACATATGTATATATATATATATATATATATATTTGTTTGGTGCATGGAATCGTACACGAATAAAAAAATTACAATGATAGAATGAGGGTGATTAGATCGACCAATAAGACAATAATAATGGAGATCAAAACAGAGAAAAAAAAAAAAGATGATCGAGTACGATGAAAGAAAAGGAAATGAGAAAAAAAATGAAATTAAAAAGAAGAAAAAAAGAATTATTTAATTAATTACTTTTAATTAACGAAGAACGAAGATAAATTAAGATATGGGTGGGGTTAGATTCTAATCTACGAAAAAAAAATTTTGAAATTTTTCAAAATGGAGTCTCGTGTTATCTCTCTCTCTCTCTTTCTCTCCCTTCTCTCTCTTTCTCTTCAAAAGGAGATGAGCCTAAGCACATTTTTCGATTATTATGTTAGAAAGACGAAAGAATCATTGTATTTATTTATTTATTTATTTATTTATTTATTTATTTATTTACTTTACTTTAATTTTATTTTATTTTTCTAATTGTCGTTTTTCTTTTTTCATCAAGAGATCAAGCGCGACCGAGCGACCGAACGTCGCCTTTTAATAATAATAATAATAATAATAATAATAATAATAATAATAATAATAATAATAATAATAATAATAATATTAAAAATAATAATAATAATAATAATAATAATAATAATAATAATAATAATAATTATAATAATTATAATAATAACCGTAATTGTTATAATAAAAATAATAATAAAATAGTAATAAAATAATAATAATAATAGTAATAATAAATTATATACGTCGATATTTTTTTTTTGAATAAAGAAAAAAAAGGAATAAAAATCAATTACATCTAGAGAAAAACGATGTGCACGTGGTAGATTAATTGATTAATTAATTGAAAAAAGAAAAAAATAGGGACAAATGCAATGAGAAAAAAAAAATGAAATAATTTCTTTTTTGCCTTTTTTTTTAGGTTAAGTCGACCGATCAGCTCGCGATCGCGCCACAAGAAAAATAATACACATACGTGTCTCTGTCCGTGTATGTCGTGTTTTGTGTTATATTTGTGTGTGTGTGTATGTGTGAATGTGTGAGAGAGAGAATACGTGAAATTGAAAAAGAAAAAATAATAAAAAAAAGGAAAGGTAAAAGGAAAAAACGAAAAAAGAAACAGGATACGTACATCGATCGGGTGTCTTCGTGTTTATAAATAAAAAAAAAAAAAACAAAAAACAAAAACCAAAAGAAAAACAGAAAAAAAAATTAAGTGACCGAAAAAAAAAATGGAGGACATCCTCGTCGATTGATTGCACCTATAAAACCTAACCTCTCTATCTATCTATTT
>NC_060979.1:3012486-3017486 GCF_910589235.1 Vespa crabro
AATAAACTGATATTCCAACGGGAATGGGAAGCGGGGTGGTAGGAGGGTGGAGGGGGTGGATAAAGGGAAAAAAAAAAAAGGAAAAAAAATAAAAAAGATAAAAAAAGAAGGAACACTCACATGTCCTGAGGATACCATCGTAGCAGGACTTTGATTTTTCCGTCCGTCTCTACTCTTCTTGCTAATACCTAAAAAAAAAGAAAAGAAATAGTGAAAAGAAAAGATGAATCGGACAAGAACGGGATCAAACCAGACGACTATAATTATTGTTAGATATTTATTAACGACGACGCCGTTTGAATTATATATAAATATATATATTTGAACTTACTTGACTAGTTAGGGCCATCGAGTCACCAGGCGTCTCGGCTAACCGACCTTGCGTTCTTGACTTAGCCAGCTCCAATAATCTATGTTGAAGACCTTCCATGACTCCAGAATCGAAATAATCAAAAAGTCGTGCTATGAGAGAGAGAGAGAAGAAAAGAGAGAGAGAGAGAGAGAGAAAGAGAGAGAGAGAGAGAGAGAGAGAGAAAGAGAAAGAGAGAGAGAGAGAGAGAAAAAAAATAATAAAAAAAAAACAAAAAAGAAAAACAAAATTAGAGAGAAACATTATCAACGAGCAATCCTACGATTATTGCCAATTGTTACGAAGAACAAAAAAAAATATATATATATATATATATATATATTTTTCTTTTTTCTTTCTTTTTTCATATACTAATCGGATATCATTTTTGTTTATTTACCAGACCATGGCTGTCTTCTGTATCTCAATCTTTTTCCGTTTCTCCTGACGAGCTTTCCGCCATTCTCGCAACTCCTTCTACCGCTGCTACTATTCGTTTCAGGTTGATTGAAATGACCGTTAACGTGCCTCTCCAATGTCGTCTGTAAACAATAATTACGTCAAATTTCATATTAGTCTCATTGAATCGTTCGGCACTTTCCAGGGAGAGCCTCATCCAATAAGATCAAAAGTTAAAAGAGAGGAAAAGGTAGGGTGCGCCAGGTCGGTTGGTCCAGGTCTAACCTGGAATTTAAATTTTGACATTTCTTTTTTCACGCCTCTTTACGCTATAAAATAATCATCGGTATCAATGTGAAATCATTTGACAAAATGATATTTACCCTAAAGAGGGAAAAGTTTTTGATCAACGATGATGATTTTTACCTTTGCGGTATCGACAAAGATGACGATTATAGTAATACCAATAATAATAACAATAACAAAAGTCCCTAAACTGAGCAAACCTGGGATGGTTCGTTTTATATCGGATGAATGATTTGCAAGAACAAGAGAAAAAATAAAACAGAAAAAAAAAAAATACAAGGTTTCAGCTGTCACTGGAAAATGCCGATACCTCGAGAATTCATAGGTAACCACCAGGGACGGTTAAAGACTAAAGACTTTTCTTCCATCCCCGATTAATCTTTATCTCCCATAATCGACAGATTCAACTTTAAATTACTTTACAGGACCTAACCATTCCGCGGATAATTTTGCTGATCTCATTGACAATTAATACGACAACAATAACAATAACCATTATGTACGACAACAGTATATATATATATTACACTAGTGGCCAATCATAAAGCGAATAAAATTCTTATTTTTTTGTTTTTGCTTTCGAATGATAATTCCGAATTAGCGAACGATCACCTCAACATTAGGATTCTGAAATAGATACGACGAGGGCAAGTGATGAGTGGGTGGTGGGTTATCGACAGAGAAAGGGTGGGGAGGGTAGAAAGTCTTCGTTCTTTTATTATTGGTGTATCTGGTTTAAGGTTTGTTCCTTTTCTTCCTCTCTTTTTTTTTTTTCTTTTCAACGTAAAATACATTACCCAAGAAGATAATCGGTGGTGGAGGTTAGGTGGTTTTGTGAGTTGATGAGGGATATAAAGGTATAAAAAGATACAATTGAAAAACGACAAACACAGACAGACGCGCATCGTCTGACCAGGATGTTTCCCATCGTGTATGGACACTATGATATTCGGATGAACAGAGAACAACAGGTTAAACATGTTATTAGTTCGTCTTTCGTTTAAAATGTTTCCTTCTTTTGTCTGATTTTTTTTTTCTTGCGGGTCTGTTAAGAAAAAAGAAAAAAAAAAAAATAAAAACGGGGGAAAAAAAGATAGATCCGCGAATGGCCCAGAAAGAAGAAGAATAAGGGGGTTTCCTTTCTCCCCCTGCCCCCGCTCCCCTCCCACCCACATAAAAAGTTCCTTAACATCGGACCATTCCAAAGAAGAACATTTTTTTGTCGCTTCCGCGTTCATCATTGTTTCCTTTTCTCTAAAAGTGAAATACGAAAGGAAACGTATACATATACATATTCGAATATATCCAGGCAAAGAATTAATACTTGTCTCGTAACAAAAGGAAGAGTTACACAATAAATCCCTATAATTATTTTCGAAAGTGGGGTTAAGAAGTGATTAAAAAAAAAAAAAAAAAAAAAGAAAAAAAAAAAAGAAATAAATAAAAGATCAGAAGGCAGATTTACAGGGACTTTCGTAGAAAAAAAAAGTCTTCCCTCCTAATTCGAAAGATAACAATTCGAAAAATATTTTGAGACTAAAATATATTTTCAATCGCGTCGACTACTCTTATATATATATATATATATATATATATATATATATATACATATACCTACGCCAAATTAAAATATATAGATAAATCCCAGCGGACGTTTTTATACCTGTGAACTAAATCTACTGCCGCATCCATCGACGATACAACGAAACGGTTTGTTTCCACCATGTGAAAGGACATGTCTTTCCAGCCATCTTCTCGAACAGGACGTTCTTCCTTGTACCTTACAACCTAACCAATGGCAGACGAAATTGTCCCCACCGGTTTGGGTATTGATATGAGCGACCTATTGAAATAGAGAGAGAGAGAGAGAGAGAGAGAGAGAAAGGGAATGAGAGAGAGGATGGGAAAGGAAAAGATTAAAAATTATTAATTATTTCTAAATTTATTTAAATCATAATGACAAATTATATTTAGATTATTATCGAAAGTAATTCGTTAAGAGGTTATGATAAATTTATAATAAAACAGGATAACAAAATTGACTAGGATAATGATAAGCCTTTTACCTGTAAATGTTCAAGAAGACCTGTGCTAGATTCGAAACTAGCTTCGCACTTGTCCCATCGACAAATCCCACTGTCGGTTGGCTGTGACCTATCCTTTTCCGGTGCCCTGGCTGGGAAACGTATCGTTGTCGGAGCTGATAATATTGGAGAAAGTGAATGATGCGTTTTCGATTCGCTACTCCTAGATGAGGAATCCTCTTCCTCTTCTTCAACGTCCTCCTCATCTCCTACAGATGATGACGATATTTTCGTCTGACACTTATCACTTTCTATTGGCGATAACCTCGACAATGGATCCTGATTATTCTGTGAACGTATCGTACCGATCAAATTGTTACAACCGTTCGTTAAATTATTGTTCTCGTTGACGTGCGCTTTAGATGAAAGGATGCAACCCTTAAAATCGTTTGTTGAAGGGGGATTTGCCGTTGGGGTTGACGGCGGTGAACACGTTTTCATTGGGTTAGGACTTGCCTCTGAGGTAAGCCTGAAAAATGATTTCATCATTAGATCAAATGTTTAAAAAACAAACTTTTCATTTTTTTTTTTTTTTTGCAATGAATATTACCTGAGCGAGGATATCTTGCAGGGTGGTATATTTTTAAGAACGTCGTTCGATATAGGCAAACTTGGCAGGGGTTTCGTTAATTTTTTCTCCATTTTAACATTGGCCCTAGGTACGATGACAATAGGTGTCTTTTTGTTAGGCGGTGGCGGCGACATGTTGACTGTTCGAACCTCCCAATCGTTTGTAGCTGTTGTCGTACGAGGATTTGATGGAACGGTACCGAGGTATTTGGCCAAGCCACCTTTGTTCCTTTGCACGGTAGGTGGCCTTCGAAATTCTGTGGTTGTTTTAGCAACCAGTACCGACATTGTTTCCGACGTCTTCTTAAGCTTTTGGAAAGGATTTAAAAAAAAATTTACATACATATATATATAATTAAACAACAACAACAACAACAACAACAGCAACAATAGTAACAATAATAATAATTATAATGACGAATGATCAGGAAACATTAATATCATAAACTTACTTTCGGTTGTTGCGGTTTAATCTGTGTCTTAAAGTATTCCGTTATTTTCCCTTGGGAGGATGATTCGTTATGGTGTATAACACCAACTGGCTTGTTACTGTTCGCCTTTGACGATCCACGTGAAGTTGGATCAGCTGCTCCGGACCTCGGCAATGTTCCTGCTTCTGGCTCACCTTTCAGTCTCTTGTAAGTTGAACAAGCGGTTGCCGCCAATGGCGGGGTCCAGGGCCACTGGGGCCTGGTACCCAATTGCGAGGACGGCGCCAGCTTGGGCAAACTTGGTAATGGGCTTGCCGATGCTCCTCTTATTGCTACACCCTCGTCGCTACTTGTACTACACGGTGAGCCTGGCTCGGTGATGTCACTTGTACCGCTACTGCTACACTCCCCGCACGAAACCGCAACTCCGCTGATATGAAAAACAAACAAACAAACAAACAAATGAACGAACGAACGAACGAATTCGTATAAAGTATAAAAACGTATCCTCTAAGTTTGCACGTGTATGTATTGTACGTGTGTATGGGTAAGTGTAGTATCTGAGTTAAAATGGGATAGTGTTTCATTTTCGTTTGATTTTACGTTTTTGATTTATTTATAATTTTTTTTTTTCTTTTCTTTACGATTATTTTGCTTATGTCAATTATTCAAGTCATTTTGAAAAATCAGGCTAAATCGATTTTTCAAGGAAAAAAATTGAAAATATCGTTTTCGGTTCCTTTAGGGTACGAATTGGGAAGGCTTACAGGAAATTGCACGATCACGTTCTCTGGGTAATCCCATTAGACCAACTGGGATAACCTTATTATGGGGCCAGACATTTTCAATTGGCTTGCAATG
>NC_060979.1:3022486-3027486 GCF_910589235.1 Vespa crabro
CTATGCCCTTTCTCTTTTCCTTCGCGTTCTTGCCTTTCCTTTCTTGCGTTTCCCTACGCCCTTCGTCCTAAAGAGAGGAAGAGAAAAAAAGAGAGATAGAGAGAGAGAGAGAGAGAGAGAGAAAAAAAAGAAAGAATGAAAGAAAGGTAGAGACGGGTTTCTCTCTTCCCTTTCGCACCGGTCGATTCCCATCAATTTCGTTAAATTTTTCATCGAAAGCCAGGACTCGAAGCTCAGCCTTGGTAATCCTGTCGAGACCGTTCTTTTTCTTTTCCTTTTTATTTATTTATTTATTTTTTTTTTCTTTTCCTTTCACGTCGGTAGACGAAGGGTAATCTTTTTTTTCTCTTCTTTTCTTTTTTTGTATTTCTTTTCATTTATTTACTCTACTCGATCAACCCTAATCCAATATCCTATAATTTATTACAGATTTTCAAAATATATTATCTATATCTATATATATATATATATATATATATATATATATATATATATATAAAATTAATAATTTATATAATATTACATTATTGATAATTTGCCAAAAGCATATGTATTTTATTTTTATTTATTATTTGCTAAAATTTGCAAATTAATAATAATAATAATAATAATAATAATAATAATAATAATAATAATAACAGTAATGTATGAAAAATTATTTTATATATTTTAGTAAGATATGAGAACTGTGATCAGAATGCGGAAAAATTTTATTGGACGTCCTCCACGTCGGCACCGATCGATAAATCGAACTTTCTTCCAAAGGTTTTGGCAGGGAAGATCGAGGCCAGATTATATGATTTGGAACAGAACATTCTCGTCCATCCTGGACACGTTCGATAACTGACCTACACTCACTCCTTTCATTCTCGACGTGGTCACGCGAGCTTGCGTACGCACAATATAACACACACACATACATACACACAGATATACAGACAGAATTTCTACCCTTTTATACTGAAATTGTATTCGTTCATATTCGCGATATGATACAAAGTACACACAACCCCTACCCACCCACCATCTACCTCCCACCCCTGTCCGATTATCGAGGGGGTTCGATTTCAACGTTCTGTTTTTGATTCCATTAGGAAAAAAAATGAAAGAAAAAAAAAAAAAAAGTAAGGAATATAATGAAATCTGAAATTTGTTTGAATTTTTTTGGTTATGGTTGTTCTTATAAAAAAATAAAAAACAAAAAAAAAAAAGAAGAACAAAAAATAAATAAATAAATAAATAAATAAATAAATAAATAAATAAGTAAATGAAAAAGAAACGAAATGGAAAGGTAATTTTGAAATTAGTTCGTTCACTTTCAGCAACGTTTGTCTTCATACTAATTCAAAAGTAATGTCAAAAATTTCTTCGTTTCTTTTTTTTTTATTTTTATTTTTTTTTTTTTTTTTTATGAAACTTTCAGGTTCATTTTCGTTAAGGAGAGAGGAAAAAAGAAAAAAGAAAAAAGAAAATAAAAATTCAAAAATTCATTCAGTATCATTTAAGCCAAAATATTCTACCTGAAATCCCATTTCATGAAACGCTCCCATTCATTTCCCTTTTTTTTCGTCATATTTCATTGATAAAAAATGAAGATAAAAAAAAAAAAAAAAAAAAAAAAGAAAGGAAATAAATAAAAAAGTCATAAAATGCGTTCATATCCCTTATCTACGACACCTTTAAACTTTCATTTTGAATAAAAGGGATCAAAATCAGGAGAAATGAGTGCGACACCGGGATTTCAGAAGAAAGAATCCAAGAAGATTGGCAGAAGGTCGAGGTTATTTGCTGGGAAATTGCGAGGCTGAGAAGGTTCATCGAAGGTAGAGATGGAATAAGGGATGGGAGACTGGGAAACTTTGATAAAGGAAGGAAAAGGGAGGGAGAGAGGGTTCAGGAAAGGCTAAGGAGCTACTGAAAAGGTTTCCTATGTTACTTTCGTACATTCCCTGTCAACGAAATCTCAACAATTTTACCGATCGAATCAGAAATATTCAATTCTAATACAAAAAAAACAAAAAAACAAAAAAAAGAAAAAAGAAAAAAAAATTACTTCAACATATAGATATATATATCCCTAAGTTCATCACTATATAGAAAGAAAGAAAAAATAAATATACATGCAGACAAATTTCTAAAAAAAAAATTCAGCATATATATATATATGTATATATATAAAAAAAATTTGGAATCTTTATATAATCAATAAGTTAAATAAATTTTGGGTTCAAATTTGGTCAAGCGGTTTAAATGAAAGGTTACAAAATCAAAGATCGTAGGTTCAAATCCCGAGGGAGAGAAGAAGATAGAGAGAGACAATATATATTCGAAAAGATATTTTATTTTTAAATTAAAATGAAAATTTAATATTTTCAAAATGAATCGGGCTTTTTTGCTTCAAAATGATTTAAATCGTAGGATTCAAATTTGAATATACTTAAAGGATTTTCAGAAACCTCTCCAAAAGGTTTCCAAATTACTTCGAATGATTTCTACGAAACTTATGACGCGATAATGGTGGATTTATCGATTAAAATATTAATTTTAATTAATAAAAAATTAATAATAATTTATCGATTAAAATATAAAAGAATAATCTCTCTATTTCTTTCTTTCTAATTTTTCTTTTTATTACTATTATTATTATTATTATTATTATTATTATTACTAATTATTGTTATTATTAATTGACGATATTTCAATGTGTGCAGGTTGAACAGCTGCCAGCTTGTAAAACAATACTATTGCCTGCGGGTATAATTTAAGACATTATCGCGACCAATAAACAATAATACCACTAGCCATTCTCTGTCTCTCTCTCTCTCTCTCTCTCTCTCTCTCTCTCTCTCTTTCTCACACATATATACATATATAAACACATACACACACACACACACACACACACACAGAGGTAGAATTGAAGTACTTGGCGAAGCTTTTGTTAGAGAGCTTGTTGAACGATTCATTTTTTAAAGGATCAAAGAAAGATTATGATTGAGAGAGTAAAACCCGATTCGATTGTTAATTTTTTTCTTCGATTCTCAATAATGATTTTCTATGTGAGAAAAAAAAAGAGCGTTGTATGTGTGCGTGTGTGTGTGTGTAAGAGAGAGAAATATGTATAATAGATTGTAGATCCATTCTCTGGAGTTTAATTGTGATAATAAAAAATGTAAAGGCAAAATGTACGATCGATAATAATGAAAACGATTGTGCAAACGAAGTATGTTAAAATGAAGTTTTGTTTATTTAATAGAGAAAAAAAAAAAAAAACAAAACGAAACGAAACGAAACAAAACAAAAAGAAAAAAAAAAAAAAAACACCAAAAACAAAGAGAAAACATTCCCAGTTATATATCAATATCAAAAATATTCTCGTCCTTCAAAATTTTTTCTTATATTTAAAATTATATATACCTAATGTAAATATCTTGTTAATTAAAAATACAAAGTCAGTGATAAGTAACAATGTCAACAAAAAAAAAAAAAAAAAAAAAAAACCCACACCAAAGAATATTTTCTAATAATGAATGAATATTATATTTGTATATATAATATATACATATACACACACATATACATACATACACACACGCACATATACATATGTATGTATGTATGAATATATATAGGAATTAATAGGAGTCAATGGTTATATATAAAGTATCGATAATCGATATATACATATATACATATATATATATATATATATATATATACACAATAGTATTTGATCTAATGAAAGGCTATAATATAAGGATGTATGGTATTGGTGGTTTTAACATACCCAAGCACATTTTGCTTATTAATCTAATATATGGCTAGCGGTATATAAAGGTTCGTTTCGATGATATACGCCTGTAACCGATCGACGAGATGGCAATTAATTATGTCTGCTTGAGTGAAACCGAACCACTATATCATCCGTTCCATCCATTTATCTATATTTACCTATACATACATACATACATACATATATACATATATATATATAATAATAATTGTCTTATTTCAGTCAGATTATCTTTTGAAAATTAAATGCTACTCTTTCTCTTATCAATTTACGATTACTCTAAATTGATCTTTTAAAGGACGTTGAGCTATTCAAATGCTAATATGAAAGAGAAAAATGTGAGATAGGTAATATACAATGAAAAAAAAAAAAATAAATAAATAAATAAAAAATGAGATATCGTGCAAAAAGTATATATAAAAAAAAAAAAAGAAAAAAAAAAAAAAAATTAACGAGCCCGTATTGGATCAAAAAAAAAAAAAAAAATAAATAAAAGAGAAAGAAAAAAAAGACTAGGGAGAGAGAGAGAAAATATATAATACAATTTATTTTCGAACAAAACGATCGTTTCCCTTCGTATACACGACGCCCTAAGGCGATCCGAAAGGGAGGAAAACTTATCTATATATATGTATGTATGTATGTATGTATGTATGTATATACGGGGTGTGTCCGAAGTGAGCATATTTGTTTTCTCGAAAAACGTAACCAATAATTTCAATACTATACTACTTCCGGACTCATCATCATTGATCACGTATTTCCCAATTAGGATTTTACATTTGTTTATTTTCACGTTTCTGTTATTTTTCTTTTTTTTTTTTTCTTTTTTTTTTTTTCTTCAGAATTCACAGTCGATCTCCAAACTCAATGAAAATAATTCTTTGATTATGAAATATTAAAAACTTGACGTCAGATAAAAATTATTCCTCGAGATCGAGATTTCTGTCTATTTTTCTTTTCCTCTTTTTTTTTTTTTTTTTTTAATTCCTTCGTTCAAATGGTTCAAATTCCTTCGTCCATTTTCATCGAATGAACGAATACTTTCAAGGGACACCCCGTATAACGGTACAATGAGAAACTTAATCCTTAGACTTTAACCCCCATACTTGGTACGTACGATTGACAGGTTTTTTTTTTTTCTCTTTTTTTTTGGTTTCTTCCTTTTTTTTTTTTTCTTTTTTCTTTCTTTACTGCCCTCTTGACA
>NC_060979.1:3032486-3044986 GCF_910589235.1 Vespa crabro
CTGCTGCTGCTGCTGCTGCTGCTGATGATGATGATGATGATGATGATGATAAAGAAGAAGAAAAACAAGAAGAGAAGGAAGAGGAAGAGAAGGTGAAAGGATAGAAAAGGACGAAGGATACATACGAGGATAGACCTTTTAACGAATGTGCATATATCGGCCGGGTCGTTAGCCAACCACTTACGACGACCACCTCATCTCACCCCACTGTACCCCATCCCACCCTCGCTTGCTTACTCTCTCTCTCTCTCTCTCTCTCTCTCTCTCTCTTTCTCTCTGTTTCTTTCTTACTCGGTTAAAGCCGCTCCCGTCGCTTCTCCTATTTCCGTTTGGCGTTAATGTCTTCGTAAATAAACGATATGACCATACACCATGGAGAGACACCAACCTCACAATTTCTCTGTCTTTCTCTCTCTTTTTTTTTTACACATGTCATGTACATACGCGTATACACACACACACACACACATACTCTCTCTCTCTCTCTCTCTCTCTCTCTCTCTCTCTCTTTCTTTTTTTTTCTCTCCTTTTTTTTTTCCATACGGTAAAATTCCGAATGTAGCATGGACATGATAATTATCAAACGAGTAGATTAACTACAATTCTCTGAGAATTTAACAATAACTTATAACCATAAACGAAGAGTGAGAAAGTATATGTGTGTGTGTATGCGTATCTGTGTGTGTGTGTGTGAGAGAGAGAGAGAGAGAGAGAGAGAGAGAGAGACTAGATTTGCCAGAAGAAGAAGAAAAAAATAAGGGACACGTAAGAAAATTTTCAAATGACTATTTAGATACTCCTGATAAACTAACGAATTAAATTAATTACAATTCTTGAAGAATTTAACAATAATCATAATCGTCAACGAAGAGTATCTGTGTCCTATATGTGTGTGTGTGTGTGAGAGAGAGAGAGAGAGAGAGAGAGAGAGACAGACTAGGTCTATCAAAAGAACAAAAAGAAAATGAAAAAGAAAAAAAATTAGGACACGTATGAAACTATTCAAAAGACCTGATACGTGATGATTTATCAAACGATTATATTAACTATACTTGTCTAGATATTTAACATGATCATGACTACGAACGAAGAGTGACAGAGAGAGAGAGAGAGAGAGAGAGAGAGAGATAGAGAGAGGTCCATCATAAGAAGAAGAATAAAAAAAGGAAATGAAAAAGAAAAGAATAAGAAAGGACACGTAAGACAATTTTCGAAAGACTAGATACGTGACCTAAAAAAAAAAAAGAAAAAAAAATACAGAGAAAAGTATATATATATATATAAAAAAAAAAAAAAAAAGGAAAAAAAAAAGTAGGAAGAGTGGGAGGTAAGGGGTGAGGGTGGGGGAAGTCGTCAAGGAGGATCCTTTACTTCTTTTATCTTCGGTCTCTACGTGTTTCGAATTCCGTATTACATGTGAGAGAGAAAGAGAGAGAGAGAAAGAGAAAGAAAGAGAGAGAGAGAGAGAGAGAGAGAGAGAGAGAGAGAGAGAGAGGTCAAGACCCTCAAAGATCGCAGATTACCGCTCATGGGATTCGAGAGAGGGTTAATACCGAGATGTCTATCTAACTTTTTTTGACAGGATAAATTTTTATTTCTCTCTCTCTCTCTCTTTCGTTCGTTCTCCTTCATTTTTTTTTTTGAAAAAAAAAAAGAAAATAAATAAAAGGAAAGAAAAAATGAATCGTACGAATAAAACGTTCCGATCGAGTTATTAACAACTCATGATTAAAAAGGTTGCGTCTAAGGATAATAGGGCGGACGGGGGGGGGAGGCGGAGGAAAGAGTTCGGCGGGGAGAGGGTGGGTGGTTAAGCTTATAGGAATAATTGAATAAAGGATGAAATAAGTAAACAATGACGATTAATGATAACGTTGACGATAACAATGTTACGTCTTATGTCGTTCTCTTATCAACCATCCATCAACCATCAACAACCATCATCACGAAAAATAAATTAATAAATTAATTAATTAATTGATTGATTGATTGATTAATTGTTTAATTTAAAGACTTACTGTAGTAATACCATGCCACGATCCTTGTTTTTTCCCCTTCCTCGAATATTTCGCTTAAAATATCTCTCCCTCTCCCTTCCCACTCCAAAGAAATAATCTCCTTTCCTTTTTGCTCTTCTTTTTGATTTTCCTTATTCTTTCTTTCTTTCTTTCTTTCTTCTTTTTCTTTTTTTCTTTTTCTATTTATTTAAATCGTAAGTAAAATTATGAACAAAAAATTCATCCCAATCGTCGATTACAAGACTCGAAGGAGATCACATCGATCACTATTAATCACTATTAAAAGTATATTTTCACTTTTCCTCCCTCCCTCCTTTTTCTACCCTCGAGCACGCGTGAGAGAGAGAGAGAGAGAGAGAGAGAGAGAGAGGAATAAATAAAAAGAGAAAGAAAATCGTCGAGATATATTATTTTCGAAAACGAAACGTTTTAAAAAGAGAAAAAGGATAGAAAAAAAAAAAGGAAGAGAGAAAGATATAAAAATAAAGAGAAAAAGGAAGAACTGACGAACAAAGAAAATAAATAATCAAACGAACGAACGAACGAACGAACGAACGAACGAACAAACAAACAAACAAACATACAAACAAACAAAAACACGTATATAACGTATTCAGTCTTACACGCTGCACCCACGTACGATCCACCGAAAGAGCCCTAACGAGATCTTCGACCTTTTCCTTTTTTTTTCTTTTTTTTCCTTCCTTATGGGAAAGCGCACACCACGCACACACATATATAGCGCACACAAACACGCATAAACGCGCGCGCACGCACGCACGCACACAGATATATATATATATATATATATATAAACACAGGCACAGACGCGAGTAAAAAAGACGTCGAAAAAAACTCTCCACTTTTTCACGACGAATATATATTAAATCGCGTAAATATATAGATAAATATAAAAATATATATATATATATATATATATATATATATATATAAAAAAGATGGTGTCGTTTATGAAAATATTTCACGTTTCATAGGATACCCCGTTAGAAACACGGTCCCTCCTATCTATCCCATAGCAGGGCACGAAGAAGACTGGAATGGAAACCGAATTGTAGGGGTCCCTTTCGTAGTGCGTACGTGACGGGGTGAGGAGAGTTTAGAATGAGAGGGAGAGAGAGAGAGAGAGAGAGAGAAAGAGAAAGAAAGAGAGGGATGGACGAACGGATGGATGGATGGATAGATGGAGGTGGAGGGGGTTGAGGGGGGTAGAGATATTCGAGAGGGGTGGCGATGACTGAGAGAGGGTCGGTTTATCCTGCCAGTGTCCCGTTCGATGGAAGCTTCGTTCCTTCCCCCACTCTTTCATTTCTCTCTCTCTCTCTCTCTCTCTCTTTATTTCTGTCCTTCCTTCCTTTATCTTTTCTCTCTCTCTTTTTTTTTCTCGCTCTCTCTCTCTCTGTCTGTCTCTCTCTGTTATAGACGAGGACAACCTTCGTTTTAGAAATACGAATAAGGCCGTTTTCAGTTGAGTCACCCAGTATTAAGTGTTCAGGTAGAAAAACCTGCAAGCTGCTGCTGCTGCTGCTGCTTGCTGCTAGGACTCTCTATCTATCCTTCTCACTCTCTCTCTCTCTCTTTATTTTTCTTTTCCTTTTGCTTTTCCTTTTTCTTTATCTTTCTCTTTCTCTCTTTACTAGTCCTACGTGTAAAATGAAGAGGCTGCTCTGTAGCGTTTCTCAGCAACAGGAACTTTCTTAATAATGATGAACATTTCCTGAGACTAATACAGAGTTCGAAGATTCAAAAATATTTTATATATATATATATATATATGTATGTATGTATTGCACATGAAATATACGTGGTTATACATTGTATATGAAATATTCGTGGTTATACATTGCATATGAAATATACGTGGTTATGCAACACATATGAAATATACGTGGTTATGCAACACATATGAAATATTCGTGGTTATATATTGTATATGAAATATTCGTGGTTATGCATTGTATATGAAATGTACGTGGTTATGCATTGTATATGAAATATTCGTGGTTATATATTGTATATGAAATATTCGTGGTTATGCATTGTATATGAAATGTACGTGGTTATGCATTGTATATGAAATATTATTGGTTATATATTGTATATGAAATATTCGTGGTTATGCATTGTATATGAAATATTTGTGGTTATGCATTGTATATGAAATGTACGTGGTTATACATTGTATATGAAATATACGTGGTTATACATTGTATATGAAATATATGTGGTTATACATTGTATATGAAATATTTGTGGTTATATATTGTATATGAAATATTTGTGGTTATATATTGTATATGAAATATACGCGGTTATACATTGTATATGAAATATACGTGGTTATACATTGTATATGAAATATTTGTGGTTATATATTGTATATGAAATATTTGTGGTTATATATTGTATATGAAATATTTGTGGTTATATATTGTATATGAAATATACGTGGTATGCATAAGTATGTAAGTATGTATATGTGTATATATTTTAATTCATATTAATTATATTATTTTAAATATTACAAATCGATTAAACGATCGCTTGATATACTAATTAAATTAATTAATTAATGAATCTTTTCCTAAATAGAAAATGGGTAAGCGTGTTCGAAAGATATGTACAAAAAATTGTAAAAATAATACAATGTAAATGGAAAAAAAAATCCTTGTGAATCGTGGATCATAAATTTTAATCAAAAGAGAGAGAGAGAGAGAGAGAGAGAGAGAGAGAGAGAAAGAAAGAAAAAAAAGTGCAATGACGATTTTGAAGATATTGAAACTACAGACGAATTTTTTTTACATTATAAAACTTTCTTTTTATTTATTTACTCTTTCAATTCATTCATAAAGAAAAAAGAAAAAAAAAACAGAAAGAAAAAGAAAAAGAAAAAATTAGAATAAAAGTCAAAGAAAAATGAAAAGGAAAAACAAGGAAAAAAATATATATACATACATTCATACATATATACATATATACATACATATATACATATATATATATAATTTCTTTTTTTTTTTTTTAAATACACACCCGGTATAATCCGTGGCAACGCACGATAGCCTCCGGGATGAGGCACCGTTTCGTATTAGTACCACAGATCGTAGCGAGTCCACTCTCTGACTGTCGGATATATAGAAGGGGAAGAGTTTGTGTGTGTGTGTGTGTGTGTGTGTGCGCGCGAGAGAGAGAGAGAGAGAGAAAGAGAGAGGGAGGGAGAAAGATAGAAAGAGAGAATACGTGTGAGTATACACACATACACTTACACTTACACTTACGCTCCCATACACTTACATACATACACTTATACACATAGTAACACACTAACGCACGTGTGGAAGCGTAACGAGCTCGCGTCGATGCAGACGCGCTCGTCGTTCCACGTTGACGTAACGAAAGGGCGTTTCCGGCGTACACCGCTCAACTTCCGTTCCGAACCTACTCGCGCGCATACTTCTTTTTTCTTTTTCCTTTTTTCTTTCTTTTTTTTTTTTTTTTGCTCTCTTCCCTCCCCGCCCCTCCTCCTCCTCTCCCACCCTCTTCTTCTTCCTACACGATGTTTCTGCTCCTTTTTTTTTTTTTTGTTTGGTTTATTTTTTCTTCATATATAGATTTCCTATCTTCTTCTTCTTCTTTTTCTTTTTATTATTATTATTATTATTATTATTATTATTCATCGTCATTATCATTATCAGTATCATTATTATTAATTATTAATAATTAATTATTAATTATTATTAATTATTATTATTTGTTTCTTATTTGTTCTTGTTGCATGATAAAATGTGCTATGGTGTATGGAATGGTGTATGGAATGGTGATGGAAAAAAATTTTATCAAGGAAAAAAAAACATTTTCTTGATAACAACGACAATAATAATAACAATAATAATATTAATATTACTATTATTATTATTATTATTATTATTATAGTAAGAGCAAACCAAGGGTAGTAACTTTTTCGTAACGACACGTGCAAACTGTCCGAGTTTACAATTCGTTCATTATTTGGATTCAACCAGGCAGAAGTGAATTCACAAGAGAAGGTCTACGGATTTAGGAGGCCCTTTTTGGTGAATAATAGTCAACCCTCGATACTCCTGTACCTCCTCCAACCTACCCTCTCCATGCCTCTCTCTCTCTCTCTCTCTCTCTCTCTCTCTTCCTCTCAAAAACGATTCTTCTTTCATAGAAATAAACGATTGAATGTCCATACCGAAATTTACTATCCAAAATTCAATCTTAAATTTCTTTCCTACGTCTATGTGTATATCATTCTGTATGTTAGTCTGTGTATATAGTTGGTGGACTGTGATTGGACCAGTGACAATCAACCAACCATAGTTGATTGTCCCTCTTCCAATCAACCAACCATCTACTTGACCAAGAAACAGTGTCACCAAATTTCTGACACGCAAGTATCAAACTTTCCAGTACCTCCCACTCTCCACTCCACCCCTCATTCACTCGTTCTATATATATATATATATATGTGTGTGTGTGTGTGGCTCTTTCTCTCTCCCCTTGTTTCGAAATCATAACCCTAATTAATCCCTATTTAGGGCATCGGTTTGTTCAAGCAAGGGCTTCGCTAGGGACACACGCATGGCGTGAAAATCATTTTAACAAACGACGGGACGCTAGTATTGTTTTTTTTTCTCTTTTTTTTTTTTTTTTTTTCCTTTTTTGCTTTTTCCTTTGCCGTACGACCTTACGAAATCAATTCGAATTTTTTTCTACGCGGGGAAGAAAAAAAAAGAAAAGAAAAGAGAGAGAGAGAGAGAGAAAAAAGAAAACAGGATTTAATTGATACTGATGTTTTCGCATGATTTCTCGTGGTTTGGTTTTTTTATCTTTCTTTTTTTCTTTTTTCTTTGTTTTACGAAACACAGGAGGAAGGAGAAAAAAAAACAAACAAACAAACAAACAAACAAAAAAAAAAAAGAAAAGAAACAAATCGGACAAAAACAAGAACGTCCAACAGATCGTCCGTCAAAAATCAAAATCCTTCGTTGAACATTCGAAACGTTTGAAATTTTTTCTTTTTCTTCTTTTTTTTCTTTTTCGATAACTCGTTCTTTCCTTTCTATTTTTTTGCCTTTTTTGTTTTCTTCTTTTTTTTTTTTTTTCTATACATATATATATAAGCCTGGTCAAGAGCAATCTAACACCGTGCGCAATTCTTTTTCAATTTTCCTTTTTTTCTTTACGATTTGACACGAGGTCCTGTTAAGATGTTATCTATAAGAGAGAGAGAGAGAGAGAGAGAGAGAAAAAGAAAAAGAAAAAAACAAAAACAAACTTGTACACATACACACAGGACACAGACACACACACATGTATATATATATATATATATAATGTTCTTTCAAAGTACAAAAAGCCTACATTTTCTTTTTCCTTTTCCTTTTCTTTCCTTCCTCTATCCCTCCACAACCCTTCTTCTTACTTATCGCCTTTCCTTATCTCGACCCTTCCGTTTTCTTATCTGTACGTTAGAACGAGACGAATTTAACAGAGGGAAAACGTTCTAGAGTGCTGATTAAAATTTCAAGAGCAAGAAAGAGAGATAGAGATAAAGATAGAGAGATTCGTACGAAAGTTGTCAAAGCCTTCCTCGAAATCGAAGGAGAGAAAGAGACAAAGATATATATATATATATATATATACATATATTTAAGGGTAGAGGGATGAATTGGAGGGGGGGGGGGGGGCCAACAAAGGAAAGAAAGGGGGGAACTGCACACTCTAAGTAATTAAAGCCCTGTTTCTCTCTCTCTCTCTCTCTCTCTCTCTCTCTTTCCCTCTCTATCTCCGTCTCTCTCTTTTCGCGCCTCCTCCTATTTATTTCCGCGAGAAGGTCGCGGATTCAACGCAAACACGACGATATACTGAGAAAGAGAGAGAGAGAGAGAGAGAGAGAGAGAGGGGGAGAGGGGGAGAGAAAGGGAGAGAGAAAGAGAGAAATAAAAAAAAAAAAAAAAAGAGGAAAAAATAAACTCCAAGACAATAGTCCAGGTAATTGCTATACGTAAGACTCATTTATGATTTTTCGTTTTATTCTTATTATGCATGTAAATCGAGAAATACATTAGACAGATGTCAACTTTTATTTTGATTCTTTTTTAAGAGAGAGAGAGAGAGAGAAAGTCAATCCTTATCATTCGATAGCTTTTATCTTATTATCTGGATGACGATCAAAAAGAAAGAAAAGGGTGATAAAAAAAAAGAAATGAAGAAAATTTGATTACAATCTCCTTCGAGATAATTGATAAAATGATTGAATTGATTTTTATCTAGAAAATAATCAATACTCATTGTTCCATTCAGTTTTTATCTGTCAAAAAAATGATATATAAAAGTTGGGAAATATTTGAAAGGTAATTGCAAACAATGGCCGAAAATAATTGATATATGTAAGACTGATTTTGTTTGCTTTAATCGATCTAACTAACGATCGGCTAACTAACTCAATTATTAAATTTTCCTTTGTGATTTTTATCAGGAGAAAAAAAAAAAAAGAAAAAAAAAAAAAAAAAAAAAAACATTCAACCCTTATAATTCTCCCAACAAAAGAAAAAAAAAAAAAAAAAAATCAATATACACGTATTTACATATTCATTGTATTTATCGTTGATCAGATGAAACATTAGAAATTTTGATTGACGCACTGATACGTATCAATTGTGAATGCCCAATAATTCATTAAAAAAAAAAAAAAAAAAAAAAAAAAAAAAAAAAAAAAAAAAAAAAAAAAAAAAGAAAAAAAAGAAAAAAGAAGAAAAAAGAAGAAAAGAAGAGAAGGAAAAAATCAGAACAATGTGTATAGTATTAATGTTAATATTTGATGAAAAATTAAATCGATCCATTGTCAATGTGATAAATCTAAAATTGAGCAAAAAATAATAAATAAAAAAAGAAAAAAAAAAACAGAGAGAGAGAGAGAGAGAGAGAGAGAGAGAAGATCTGCGGAAGATCTCAACGAAGTAATACACTTTTACCGTGTATGGTGGAGAGCAAGTGATCTCGTTCCTATAATTAGCGCTCGTTTATTGCATTTAACTGTTTTGCGAGAGTTCACTTTTTCTCGAGTCGAGTCAACGTCAACCATTATTTCATTTAATCCATTACGCCGTTGGGCATCACTGTACCGGCATATTTTTCTTTTACGAGACAGAATGTTAACAATTAATTATTTCGAACACTCGATTTCATCTCACGGCGAAAAAAAAATGTGTGTGTGTGTGTGTGTGTTTATAAGCGTGTAAATTAAAAAAAATAACGACAAGTGAAAAGATTTTTTTTCAATCAGTTACAAGGCCCATAATTTTGTTTCTGGTTAGTCCCAAAAAAAAGAAAAAAAAACAAAAACAAAAACAATTGTTTTTCGTTCATTCATTCATTCGTTCGTTCGTTCGTTCATTCATGTATAATACGTACACCATAAATCTTTAAAGAAACGAAAACGAGTAAAATAAAATCTTTCTTTTTCTTTTCTTCTTTTTTCTTTTTTCTTTTTTTTTTTTTTTTTTTTGTTTGCTATAAGACCCATTTTTCATTTTCATTCGAATTCTTTTATTATGGGTCCCAAAAGGAACCATCAAAAATAGAAAATATACATTTCGTACACGTGCACGTGAATTTCGAAAAGCAAAAGAATAGTTCTACAGATTTTTTTTCCTTTTGATTTTGTTCTTTCATACCGTAAGGCCCATTTTTCATTTTCAATCGTATTTCCTTTTTATAAGTTCCAAAAGATAATACAAATAAATACATGTACATCTTCGTAAACGTGAATTCCGATAAGAAACGAAAGATTTTTTGTTTTGTTTTATTTACTATAAGGCCCGTTTGTCGTTCTCATTAGGGTTTCGTTTTTTATGAGTCCCGAAGGGACACCAAATAAACAAAACGTACGCTACGTAAATATGGCTATTCTTTAAAGAAACGAAACGAAAGAAAAATTGAAAATGATTTACTATTTAAACTATAAGTCCCAATCCCTTTCCCTCCCTCGCACCTATCCAATACCACCAAACTTTCATTTCAATTTGCCTCAAGTTTTCTACTGTTGCTATGGGGTTTCCTAAAGGGAAAGATAAACAGACTCGGACAGTTGCATGGTAGTCAAGCCCTTTTCAAGTGTCTGGGAGGGGGGGGTGGTAGGGAGAAGGGTTTTCTTTCTTTTTTTTTTTTTTCTTTCTTTCTTTGTTAAGATCGTTTCTCGTTTCTTCACCAAGCGAAACTCGACGAAGAGGAACTCACGTGTTTTGCTATTCGGCCCTTTTGGAGTCTACTTGTGTGGTCCCTAACGCATACATATACATACATATACATACATATACATACATATATACATATATGTATGTTTATATGTGATCTAAAATCTATTAGGAACTCGGTGATGCAGGAGAAGGAATTATTTATTTTTTTTCTTTTTTTTTTTTAATAATAAAAAATTGTATTTCAAGGACCAGCGATTCTCAAGTGTAGAAACAGTAGAGAGATAGAACTGGTATATGTACCAAGGAGTCCTTGGGCTTTATCAATGACTCCCAAAGGACCAAGGACCAACGTTTCCCTGGCCCTTTATCCCATTCCGCATGACCAATACCAACCATTCCTCGTACCTTTATCAAGCTTTTCCCTCTGAATATTAGATAAACACGAACCCCTCTTTTCACCACAGTCTATATCATTCTCTCTCTCTCTCTCTCTATATATATATATATGTACCTTTCATACGCTCGATTAGATTCAATCCATCCGATTATCGGTTACTTCAGATATTTCTTTTATTTATTTATTTATTTTTTTTTTTTTAATTTAATCACTCTCTTTCTTTCTTTTCTCTCTCTCTCTCTCTCTCTCTCTCTCTCTCTCGCGTAGAAAATGATTCAAGAAAGAACGTAGTATTGAATGTTTCTCTATGTCGTAATTGAGGAAATAATCGTTAGAGACAGTTTATATCGAATTGTGTTAGAAACGTGTGGGATTACCAATGAGAAGGTGAGAGTGTAATAAGAAAGAGAGAAAGATAGATAGAGAGAGAGAGAGAGAGAGAGAGAAAGAGAGTGAATAACGTAGGAGGATGGTTATAGCGAAAGCTGATAGTTCTGTGAATGGAACGACACAAGGGACCAACAAAGAATGAGCGAGATAGCTATACACGAGCAACGAACTTACTGCACGTATTTGCATTCGATTAAGTCGATGTCGTCTCACGACTAAAGTCGATGCACCTTCGACCTTACCTCTTCTATATTCCGCAAAAAGGAAAAGAGAAATAAATGAAAGGAGGGAGGGAGAGAGAGAGAGAGAGAGAGAGAAAAGGGGGGCTGGGGCCTGATGCTTTCTCTCTATCTCTCTTTTTTTCCTTTCTTTTTTTTATACTAACAATTAAATCAATGACAAATATATATCAATGATGAAATACAATTACGAACGATTCACAATTAACGCATTATTATTTATTATTCATTGATTTGTCATCGGAGAGAAGTTCTTTGTTAAAGTTTCGTTTGAATTTTCATTCTTTCTTTCTTCTATTTTTTAAATTCTTTTTTCTTTTTCATTTTTTTTCTTTTTTTTCTTTTTTTTCTTTTTTTTGAGAGAAAGAGAGGAGGACACCCGGTATATACATACAAGAAAAATGTTTTAAATGAAAAAAAAAAAAAAAAAAAAAAAAAAAAAAAAAGAAAAAAGTATTCTTCACGATATACAATGAAATCGTAAAGAAGGTGGGATGGGGAAGGGAGAAGGAAAAAAGAAAAAGAAATATAAAGATAATCATCTCTTTCTTTCGAGACACCCGGTATATAGAATGAGGCACACGTGTATCTCTTACGTTAACACCTTAAGAAACGTGCGGGATAGTCTGCTTATAGTCGTAACACAGTGCAACAATCCCAATGCATAAGTTTAAGATCCATTGTCTCTCTCTCTCTCTCTCTCTTTCTCTCTCTTTCTCTCTATGTATCTATCCACCTATCCTTGTCTTTCTCATTCAAACGATGGGAGGTTAATCTCAGTAGTGTGGGTTGTGTATCGTGGGCGTTGACTCACTCTCTCACGCGCACACACACACACACACACACACACAGACAAATCTCACTTTCTTTAAGATCGAAATTCAATGAATATAGGAATGCACGTTATTTTTATACCCTACTTTTTGTTTGTTGTTGTTATTGTTATTGCTGTTGTTGTTGTTGTTGTTGTTGTTGAAAATAAATGCTTCGTTGATAATGACAATGACGATGACGATAACGATGACGATAGAAGTAAGAATCTTAAAGGATCTACTACGGTCAGGATCGTTCCTTCGTGATCGTTCGTTCGGGTTCGTTCAGCCGTTTAAGGAGAGCTGTCGGTATGTAAGCTCGACAATAAAACCGGCACTTTAAAACTCGTTTTACCAGGACGACGACGCTTCGACGAGAAAGAAAGAGAGACAGAGAGAGA
>NC_060979.1:3047486-3052486 GCF_910589235.1 Vespa crabro
GAGAAGAAGCACGCGATAATATTGTCGGTCTTATACGGATATATATATATATATATATATATATATATATATATATACATATATATCTAAAACGAAGTTGACTAGTAGGCACAATGTGAAACGAGCTTGTCCCTGGCCCATATAAAACCGTAGGTAAGCTCTCTATCCGTAAGATTACGTAACGGCTGCCGATAGTAGAACTCAACAACTGTAGAGCTCAATGTTCAGCTTCTAGTGCAAACCAGCAGCAGCAGCAGCAGCAGCAGCAGCAGCAGCAGCAGCAGCAGCAGCATACCGCGAGACATGATGCAGTCATTCCAACTCTCTCTCTCTTTCTTTCTCTCCTTCCTTTTCTCTTTCTATATATATATATATATATGTATTAAGAAAGAGAGAAAATTCTTGTTCCACTTGGTCGATTACGTTTTTAATCTTGTACTCATACACACACACACACACACACACATACACATTTGTTTATTTATTTATTTATTTATTTTTTCTTATTTTTCTTTTTTCTTTTTTTGAGTTCTCTTCCTTCCTTTTCGTCTCTTTCTCTATCTATCTATCTATCGAAATGATTTCTAATCTTAGAATTAAATCGATTTAAATCGCATACATAGTTACGTGCATATAAAGGTATATATATATATATATGTGTGTGTACGTAAATAAATTAAAAGAAAAGATATAAATTAAAATTGAGAGAGAGAGAGAGAGAGAGAGAGAGAGAGAGAGGTAGTTGGATTAGACATATAATTGCTAAAGTAATTACTATAAAACTTAGTTTATAACTTATCAGTAATTTTCTTTCTTTTTTCCTTTCTTCTTCTTCTTCTTCTTCTTTTTTTCCTTTTTTTTTTTTTATTCCTTTCTTTTCTGTCGCGACCAATCGACCTTTCTTAATGGAACACCAAGAGAATGTTGGAAAAGTTTAGATAAGCTTCTACGGTGCATAAATACATACATACATATATATACATTCATGCATATATATATATATGTATATATACATATATGTATTACATGATAGTCTCGTATCATTTCGCGATGACCCAACTACATACATATATACATATATACATATATGCATACATACGTTCGTATGAGTCATAGTAACTTCTATCTATCTGTATATATATAAACAAATATATATATATATATATCTTTCTCTTTCTATTGGTGGGGAATTTTGTTTCCTGTTCGAGTTATTCGTATTCGGCATATGATTTTTAAACGGGAAATGATACGACAGTAATGTAAAAAATATATATGTATATTACATACATTAGTTACCATTTTAAATGATACAATTGACAGATTCTAATCAGTTATCGGATATATTATAGATTTCTTTGAACAAAACTGTATGTATATATTCTAATGGCAATCTAATTGATATTTCATTGAATTTGAATTATACAGATGATAATTCTAAGGAGTCAAGGAAATTACTAGATGGAAATTCCATCGTCTAACTCATTCATTTTATATTGAACTTCGATCTCTCTCTCTCTCTCTCTCTCTCTCTCTCTCTCTTTCTCTCACTCTCTCTCACTCTCTCTCTCTTTTCCTATGTAGCAATTAACGTTATAAATTATCCTCTATATATAGATATATTGCAAGATCGTTAATCGCTAAAGTCACATTCGCAGTTTTAAGATTGACCTACTTGAAAAAAAAAAAAAAAAAAAAAAAAAAAAAAAAAAAAAAAAAAAAAGAAAGAACAAAAGAATAAAAAAAGGAAGAAAAAGACAGGAAAGGTTTTTTTTTTGTTGTAAAACCAAATCGAAATACAAACTCGCGATAATTCTTTTTGCTCTCGCAAGTTCATTCTCGTTGTATGTCTTTTCTATCCTCATTCCCTCCCCCCCCTCTCTCTCTCTCTCTCTCTCTTCCTTATTTATTTATTTTATTTATATATATATATATATTTTTTTTTTTCGAATTTCAGGCACCCCGCTGAAAATTGATTGTCCTGAAAACGATGCTGGTCGATCAATTTCGTGTCGTGAACACCTTTCCCTTATAATTCATGGCAATATAATTTACCCAATACCAGTTTCTATCTCTCTCTCTCTCTCTCCCTTTTACTCAACTTACGTATATATATATATATATAGAAGATAGTAAATTCTTTCTCCCTACCGACGATTTATGACGTAGATCTTTCACCCCTTCTCTTCGAAGTCTTTCACCGTACCGGAAACGACCGTTAGAATCGACGACGGAAATTCTTCTCTTTCTCTCTCTCTCTCTCTCTCTCTCTCTCTCTTGCCAATTAGATGGTCCAAGAGAAAATAAATAAAAAGATAGATAGAGAGAGAAAGAGAGAGAAAGATATATATATATATATATAAGTATAGTAATTTTTAGTTACCTTAAGGCTAAGTAACGTGTTAATCAATTCTAATCATCCTAGAAATCCATGATCCGAAACGCAAGATCGTTAAACTTATGGTTCACCATTCCTTCCTATATTTAATATTCGACTTCAATTACCGTTTAATACATATATATATATATATATATATATATATATATATATAAAATACATAATATATATAATACTATATATACTAACCGACTGTGAGAATTATAAGTATTCACGAATTGAGGTTAATTGATTGTAATTGAAAAAGAAATATTATATAAATCGTTTAAAAACTTTTAACCTATATATATATTTATACATATATACTAATCGATATGATATTGTCGAAATATCAAAATATTGTAAGAAAAAAGAAAGAAAGAAATTTTTTTTTAATGTTAAAAATTAAGGAACCATTTTTTTGTTCAATGAAATCTTTTCATGCTGAACAAGTTATATACGAAAGAGAAAGAGAGAGAGAGAGAGAGAGACATATATATATATATATTATATATACAGTGGTAAATGTAGAAACAGCAACGGCAGCAGGTACGTACATAGAGCTCTGCTGAGGTCTCCGTTCTGGAAATCGATAAGCTCGTCGTCGTTGCTATCCCGGTTATGCGTGCAAAATATTCCGCTTTTCCAGACGTTTCCCCCGCCATACCAATAGATACCACGTTGTTCAAACGTCCCCTTTCACTTCTATCACTCCTTCCACCCCTTTAACCCACCTTTTATATATCGAACGTCAAGACCATCACTATCAACTCACCACTATCACCACACCATCATCGTCGTTGTCGTCACCATCCGCAAACCTTTTACTTATTATACCGTTCATGAAAAACCCAAGTGAAACTTATTTGTCCATCCATACTCGGCTAATTAAATAATTGAAACACTTTGTTTATTCTTCGTTCATCATTCGAAGAAAAAGAAAGAGAAAAATAATAAATAAAAATATATATATATATATATATATATATATATATATATATATATATAGAAAGAAAAAAACCTCACTGGATAATATTTATAACGAGCGATACGTTCGACGAGTATTTTTTTTTTCTTTTTTTCTTTTCTTTTCCCTTTTTTTTTTTTTTTAGTTACTTTTTCTTTTTTCTTTCACGAATTGATCACGATCTAATTCTACACCTCTCTCACTCACTCCATCGTCATCAGCATCATCATTGTCACTATCACAATGTACGGTACGTAAGAGAGATATCGTGTATAACTGAATGAAATTATTAAGAGGTTAGAATTTGACAAAAAAAGGTTAGGTCGTTCCTAATCTTTATAATAACTTATTAATTAACGTGACGATACTTATTGTATATTTTGAGGAAAAAAGTATTTCGATATTTATAAAAATGAAAAGAAAGTAAGCGAAAAAATAAAATCGTAACTCGAAAGAAATAAATTACATTTTTTTTTTTATAGACGTGCGAAATAATAAGCATGTTATATGACGTAACTATTTCGTCAATGGCGGACATCAGCTGATTTATGACGTACATCGACGATTCAATATCAATCATAATCCTTCTAATTCTCAATTAGTTTACGAAAGGAATGTACGTACGTATTATTTCATTAGTTTCCTTTCTTTTTTCTTTTTTTTCTTATTTTTTTTTTTTTTTATTTCTTTCCATTTTCTTATTTCTTTTTTCTACCTTTGAAAAAATTAAATCCAATTAAAGGAATACACGAATTGAATTTATCTTCATGCTAATTATAATTATTTCTCGTAATTATCCTTTCATGTTATAGGTTATCTTCAATCGGTATAAATATATTAAGAAGATTATTATATACATACACATATACACATGTATATATATATATATATATATATATGTATGTATGTAAAAATTTATACGTAAAATTTGGAATAAATTTTCTAGGAACATTTTTTCCTTTCCCACTCTAGAGATCTTTTTTCTCCTCCACTTCCTTCCTCTTTTGGATTCGAGCTCGACACGTTACGTTCAAGTCTTTGTTCGAGATAGCGTTCTTAAGCAACCCATTGGGATTTCTGCGAAAAGGCAGATCGAAAAGTAGACTTAAAAAGAGCAAATAAAACAGGGTAGAAGAAGAAGAAGAAAAAAAAAAATATATATATATATATATAAAAAAAAAAGAAAAAAAAAAAAGAAAAAGAAAAAGAAGTAAAGAAGGGCCAGCCGAAATCCAGTTTATTTCTTAAACTCCTTCGCCAGCTTCTTCTTCTTCTTCTTCTTCTTCTCCATCCTTCTCTCTCTCTCTCTCTCTCTCTCTCTCTCTCTCTCTCTCACACACACTCTCTATCTCTTTTTCTCTTTCGAATCGTAAGGAAAGAGAGAAGAAACGGCACCACGTGGTATCCGCTTTGCCCAGCAAATATATCACGGAACGTATCAGAACTTAGTGTTAGTATTAAATATATATATATATAATATATATATATATATATATGTGTGTGTGTGTGTGTGAAAGGATGCGTCTTGTGCATCGTGCACGAAGAGGGCAACCAAGAGTGTATGCTTGTGTGTGTCTAGAATGTGTCCTTGGCTGAGGTGCGTTGACCTTCTCTCTCTCCCGTAGCTCTCTGTGTTAGAGAGAGAGAGAGAGAGAGAGA
>NC_060979.1:3054986-3062486 GCF_910589235.1 Vespa crabro
ACATTATATATATATATATATATATATATTGTTTATAATACCTTTTCTTTTTGTTTTTAATATCTTTCCTATCCTTCAAACACTTCGACGTGTACCTGTGTGTACGAGAAAGAAAGAGAGATCCAAAGACCGAGAGAAAGAGAGAGAGAGAGAGACAGAGAGACAGACGATCAATATTTTAATAATAAATTCGATTAAAACGAGATTTAAATGTAATCATTCACGTACACGAATTATTATCTTACACTGTAAAAAAAAAAAAAGAAAAGAAAAAAAGAAGATAAATTCAATCCGATATATTTAATATATTTAAACACTTTTTCTTATAATACGATCTGTCCTATTAGAAAATTATCGTAAAACTGGAGAAGAATATTTCGCACAAGAAGGTCGTTTCTATTACATCAGTTTATGTATTGTTTATATATATCTTTCGTTGATCATTTCCTATATATCCTAAATACTTTGAACGTATGCGTGAGCGAGAGAGAACGAGAGAGTTAACGAGAGAGAGAGAGAGAGAGAGAGAGATAGGAATATTTCATTCCTATTTAAATATCATAATATATTTAACGAATTCTATTAATAGAATAGAAAGTATTAGAAGATATAACATTTGTCATCGTAGTCATGATCGTGATCATTATCATTATCGTTATCATTATCATCGTCATCGTTATTATCATTATCATTATATTCTTTTGGATTAATCGATAAAATAGAATAATTACTCGTCCATCTGTATTATTAATACCATGTGAGAATTTTCTTTAAAGAGTTAACTCACGTAATCGAGTACGATCGTTATCGACGATTAACTCATCGTCGAATGTATTAAAATATCGTCGAGACCATGAATGTCAAATTAATTAGATATACATAACTCTGTATTTATATACGATCAAAGCAATTTTCGTTATTGTTAGATATACTTTTTGTCAATTAGAAATGATCTAAATTTAACGTGATATAATTTTGATATAACAATTCGATTTGATATATATGTATTGAATCATGATTGATAACGATGTACGATCTTGTAAATCCATACATATATGTATGTGTGTGTGTGTATGTGTGTATCCGATTTATTGAATTTATTATTATTATTATTATTGTTAATGTCATCGTCATTTTCTAATTGCATTATTAATTGAATTACGTTACATTTTTATATGAACAATCATCAGACTACGACGAGGTTTAATTAGAAAAATTGTAAAAAAAAGAAAAATAAAAAAACAAAACAAAAAAATCCATTGATTATAATAATTCGAATTAATTGAATTAAGAAAAAAAAAAAAAAATCAAACGAAGTAACAATAAAATTTTACGTATGTATTGGTTTTTCGGGGGTAAAAAGTTTCGTTTGAAAAAATTCTATTTTCCAATCGTAATGGAAAATTTTTATCGATGAAGAAAAAAAGAATAGAAGAAAAAAAAAGAAAAAAAAAAAAAAAGAGATCACCGAAAACATTTCATACGTCATTATAGTACTCGCTTTCTCTTCAATGAAAGAAACTTTAAATGAAATCTCGTAATTATCGACTCTTACGTTCTTGCGGAATGGTCGAAGCGCAACAACCAGTTTGTTAAGAGCAATGAACAGAGATACAGATAGATAGATAGAAAGAGAGAGAGAGAGAGAGAGAATGAAGAGCCAAAGAAAGAGAGAGAGAGAGAGAGAGAGAAAATGACACTGAACGAGTCTCACTGGTAGGCGTAATTACTAATTACGCGTAACGCAGCGTGTTTCTTCATTAACGCGTGTCTACCCCTCTCTCTCTCTCTCTCTCTCTCTCTCTCTCTCTCTCTCTTCATTAATTACACATACGAATACTCACACACGCATACGTTGATTAGATATCATCGATCGAAATCGACGTACGCTTAGATCTTCTTTTTTTTTTTTACATCCTTCTTCTTCTTCTTTTTTATTTTCTTTTTCTTTTCCCCTTTTTGCTCCTTCCTTTTTTACTTTGTATCGCTTCGACATTTTATTTGCATAAAGGAAAAGGAAAGAGAGAGAGAGAGAGAGAGAGAGAGAGAGAGAGAGAGAAGGAAAAAAGAAAAAAAGAAGGAAAAAATTATCATCGTTCGGACGAACGACATGATTGAAAATTACGTAAGGGATCAATTAAGCGGGATCAATTAAGGGATCGATTAATTTCTTGCGATATTCGTTAATTGAGATTAGAATTGTACGTAACGTTAGAATTGTACGTGAAGAAATATTCGAATAATATGTTTATTTGAATTGATATGAATAAACGAGAAATGATCGATGGTTTTGTGATCGAGATCAAAAATGTAATTGATATTTTTAATTAATAATTTTTCATTTGACAAAAGTTTTGCGAGATGTTTATACGTAAAGAAGTTATCTATTTTTTTCTTTTCTTTTCTTTCAAAAAAAAAAAAAAAAAAAAAAAAAAAAAAGAAAAAAACAAATAAAAAAAGAAAAGAATTTTCATTCATTTCCAAATATTCCGTATAAACGTGGCCTTGAAACTCTGAAGGAATAAAAATTAAAGAAGGAAAATACAAAATAATAATAATAATAATAATTAAAAATACAATGTAAACAAACCATAAAAAAAAAGAACAGCGAAAAAATACAGGTCTCGTCGTGATAACGCAAAGAAGAAAAAAAGAAAAAAAAAAGAAAAAAAAGAAAAGAAAGAAAAAGAAGAAAAGAAAAAATGGAAAAATCAATAGAACGAGGAGGAGGAGGAGGAGAGGGGGGGGGGTGGAAGGGAAAGAAAAAAGGACATTGCGAACGAACGTGACCAATGACGTAATCGAAGTGTGAATGAAAAAAGAAAAAAAGAAAGAAAAAAAGGAAAAACAGAGAGAGAGAGAGAGAGAGAGAGAGGGAGAAAAAAGAAAAGGAAGAGAAAAATGTCGTTCCTTCTTTTCTCATCGCTCATTAAACCAAAAAAAAATTGATGAATAAATGGAAAAAAAAAAAAAAAAAAAAAAAAAAAAATAGAAAACTTCTTGAAACATTTTCAACGTAACAAAGCAATCATCTATCGGCCATCCTTTAATCCATTCCAATAATGACTTTTAAATGACGACGACAATTTTTGAAGTTAATATCAAAAGATGTGTTACTCGTGTTATACGTCAATTAGTCGTACACAAATACGAAAATATAAAAATTCGAGAGTACAAATATGCACACTCATTCACATAAATACATGCATTCACAAATACACGCATACACGCATTCATACACATATTATATATATATATATATAAACAGTGTATACACATACTAGTACATATAAGGGGAGGACGATGATCCTCGCGTGTTTAGAGTGGTCGCAAAAGCAACTCGAAAGCGAGTTATACACACGTGAGGAGGCTACCCGTCGAGGATATCATTCCTGATTTTATCGGCATGGACCTGGCCTAAGCCTTCTCTCTATCTCTCTCTTTCTCTCTCTCTCTCTCTCTCTCTCTCTCTATACATATATATATATATATATATATATATATATATATATATATACCTTGGACTCTCTCAGACACATTCTTTCTCTTTCTCTCTTTTCCTCTCTGTCTGTTGCACGCACTCACGCATATATCTGTCCTTTTCCTTCGCCTACGAGAGTTCCTTAACCCTGTACCTAACATGGACGAGAAATTGTGTTAGAGTGTACGTGAGCCCAGGTGACCCTTTCGTGACCCCCATCATGACGTTGGCCAAGGTTAAGACTTCTCCAAAATTATATGTATTTCTTTTATTTTTTTTCTTCCTTTTTTTCTTTTTCCTTTTTTTTTTTTTTTCTTTCCTTTTCTTGCCTTTTTCTTTCGATTTCTTGATCAATCGCACTTTTGTCGTCAATTTTTCTTTTTCATATCTCTTTCCTCCTTGTCTCTCTTCTTTCATGATTTTTTTTTTCTTTCTTTGATTCTTCTCTCTTTCTCTCTCTCTCTCTCTCTTTTCTTTCTTTTAATTAATAATTATTATTTTTCTTTTTATATCGGACAGAAGTATGTAATCATTCGTCCATATATTTTTGTTATAATTAATAAATTGATACGACGGAAGATAATATATAAAGAAATGTAAATTGAAAATTTTATTACTTCTATATATAATTTTTCATTGAATTAATATAACATTTAATAATCATTTATACGTCATCTCTCTTTCTTTCTTTCTCTTTATATATAGATATACAGTAAATAATGAATTTATATAGATAATATTTTATCTATATCAAATTCGAAGATAATAATTACCGAATGAATCATTATAATAATCAAATTTGTATCTCGTCTATATTATATGTAAAATTATGAATACGAATTGCAAATATAAAAAAGAAGAAGAAGAAGAAGAAAAAAAGAAATATAAATAAATATTCTATTCTAAATTTTTCGACCGACAATTTTTCCCCAATGAATTATTTATAATATTAATTAATCATTACCATGTATCTACGGACATGTACATAAATGTGAGCGTAAGTATATTACATGTAAGACATCAAATACGAATTACGGAAGTGAGATGGAAGAAATAAGTATGAAGTACGATGTAAACCTCTCTCTCTCTCTCTCTCTCGCTTTCTCTCTCACACTCTCTCTCGATATATTCTCTATCCTTTTCTTTCCGTTCTGTTCCGATCATCGTCTTCTTCTTCTTCTTCTTCTTCTTCTTCTTCTTCGTCGTTGCCCTGCCGGGGTAATTGCACCCTACCAAGGCCGACAGCTGATGCAGCCACCAGCACCAAGTCAGACAGAAAGAAAGAGAGAGATAGATAGATAGAGAAAAGGAGACAGAGAGAGAGAGAGAGAGAGAGAGAGTATCATCGCTAACACGAACACGAGAGATAGACAGAGAGAGAGAGAGAGTATCGTCACTAATACGAATACAAGAGAGAGAGAGAGAGAGAGTAGTATCGTGGAAAGGAGCAAAATACGTTTCCAGGACGAGCTTCAGAACATAAATGTATACATGTACATATATATGTATATAAATGTATATAAATGTATGTGTTTGTGTGTGTGTGTGTAACTATCTGTATATGTATGTATATATGTGAAAATAGAATTTGTCTTTGTGTTTGAAAACCAAGCAAGGCTTTTGACTCAGGTAGAAGAAGGTATATATCTACGAAGGGAAATATATGTAAGAGAAAGAGAGAGAGAGAGAATGAGGGAGAGAAAGAGAGAGAGAGAGAGAGAGAGAGAGAGAGTGTGTGCTTACCCACGATATGGTAAACACAATGCCGCCATCTTTAAACACCCTGTAATGTTTGCTACCGTCGAAACACATCGACGAGAATGAAAAAGACTTCTCCTCTTTGGATATTTTCTTCCAACCCCCTTGTCAACCACCCCTGTCCCTCTCCCTCTCTCTCTTTCTCTCTCTACGCCATCATCATTACCACCACCATCACTATCCTCCCCTCCTCTTCATTCCACTTAGCCTGCGTCTCTTTCTGTCAAACATTTTTTTATATATATATATATATTTCTTTTTTCCTTTTGCTTTTTTTCCTCGAATAAAGGAAAAGAAATTATTTCATGGAAAATTATTATTTCGTACATTCGTTAGAAATTATTTTTTTATGATTTTCAGGACAATTGCCGAACGTCTATCTATCTCTCTCTCTCTCTCTCTCTCTCTCTCTCTCTCTTTTTTTCTTTTTTTTTCCCCTTGAAAATTTCTATACGGTTGAAAATCTTTATGGCTCCTCATAACAATACTTTTTAACCATCTAATCTATCTATATACCTATCTCTTCTGTTTTGTTCTGTTCTTTCTTTCTTTATTTTTTTTTTTTTTTTTTTTTTTTTCTAGAAAATTTCAGTATGGTTAGAAATATTTATGGTGTTCATAACAACAGCTATTTCTTTGTGTGTGTCTCTCTCTCTCTCTCTCTCTCTGTTTCAATCTCTATCTCGCTTTTTCTTACATGCAAAATCAATACTCGTTATAAATTTTTATGGTGACCATAACCACAATTTTTTTTCCCATTTATATCTCCCTCTCTCTCTCTCACTCTCTCTCTCTCGTATAAAATTGTTTTTGAAAAATGATATCTATATTGCTTTTTTTCCTTTTTCATTTTTTTCGTTTCTTTCCTGACCCCTGACGTGACTACACACACACACACATATATACGCACACGTTGATACGATTTTCGAGAGGGTAGAACAAAAAAAAACAAAAAAAAAAATATATGTATTTATGGGAAAAGAGAGTGAGCGTCCTGTCGATGACAATATTGTACAATATTCGAAGCGAGAGTTATAGAATATCGTCTGGACCGATCGGCTGGTTTGTAACGAAATCAATGAAGAGAGAAAGAGAGACAGAGAGAGAGAGAGAGAGAGAGAGAGAGAGAGAGAGAGAGAGAATTGAAAAACAACAGTACACATATCGCGTGTTATCATCATGAAAAAAAGAGAGAAAGAGACAGATATATATATATATATATATAAAATATATAACTTGATTTAGAAGTCTATTACGAAAAGAACGATTGAAAACAACTATCAATAGTGTTGTGGTTAACAATCATTTCCATACTCTATATGTACTTTCTCTCTCTCTCTCTCTCTCTCTCTCTTTCTGTATAATATATAGGGAGGATAAAAATTTCGAGAATGATTTTTAAAAAAATTAATAATAATCATTATTGGAGACACTTTTCTTTTTTTCTATCGTTCGCCTTGCAAAATGTTCATAAAATATTTTCTATATATATATATATATATATATATATATATATATATATATATATTTCTGTCTATCTCTCTCTCTCTCTTCTTTTTCTTTTTGGTCAAACCCAATGGGCTTTAGGGCATAGGAGAAATCTTTTTTCATAGACCCTTCGGTATACCCATTGTGTGAAACGTTAGAGGACGATTCTCAACCATCGTTCCCTTTTATTCTCTCATTTTTCAAGCATAACCCCTCTTCCTCTTCCTCTCTCTCTCACTCTCTCTCTCTCTCTCTATTTATCTATCTATCTTTCTCTCTTTTTCTTCATCCTTTTTTACTCCGTCTAGTAAATATGTGGGTGGTTGAATGCGCCTCGAGATTTCCAGCCGTATCTAATTCCTTCTGCTAGAAAGAGAAAGATAGAGAGAGTGAAAGAGAGAGAGAGAGAGAGAGAGAGAGAGAGAGAGAGAGAGAGAGCTTTCCGTCGTCCCAACGATGCTTTCATTCTTCAAAATGGAACACCCGGAGCATACGGATGAAAACATTTTTGAAAATGGGAAATATTGAAAGAAAGATGGATACGAGGATAGAGAGAAAATTTTACGGATTTGTTTTTGAGAGCATCTCTGTATGCGAGAGAGAGAGAGAGAGAGAGAGAGAGAGAGAGAGAGAGAGAGAGAGAAAAGATTGTTAATGTTAAGCACACATCGATCATTTTACTGAAAGCTTATTGGTTGTTTAAAAATTACTTTTGAAAATTTTTCTATTATTTTCTATTCTTTCTTTCTTTCGATCTCGTTCGACGTCTTCGT
>NC_060979.1:3067486-3077486 GCF_910589235.1 Vespa crabro
CTTTTATTAATTTCTTTCGCACGAATTATCGGAAACCTTCGGTGCTTATCAGAAAAATTCTTTTTCAACATCGATCGTGATAATCAGAGGAGGAGGAGGAGGAAGAAAAGAAAAAGAAAGAAAGATGAAAACAAAAAAAAGAGAACATTCTTGCGACTGAGGATCGTCCTCCCCCCACCATTTCTCCTTATTTGTTTTTTTTTTTTTCTGTATTACAAAGTTCTGTCTCGTTTTGTTTCCCTTTTACAAAAAAAAAAAAAAATAAAAAAATAAAAAAAAAAGAGTAAACGAAATAGTTCATTGTTTTTTTTTTCCCTTACTATTCGTTGCACTTACACACACGCACACACACACACACACACACACACAAATATACACACGTACGAGCGCAAGGAATGTAAAAAATTTCATTTAAATTTTAAAAAAAAGAAAAAAAGAAAATATGTATCACTCACTTGGCTTTTCTTTTCATGATCGATGATGAAGAAGAAAAAAAAAAAAAACGAAAATGAATAAAAGAAAAGAGCTCGACGAACTTAATGTCAATTGATAATGTTAATATATATGTATATGTATATGTATGCACTAAAATTTTAAAGTTTCTCTAACGGGTGCCTAAGCAAGACTGCGGGACGTCGTTGTTTCTCCCTCACGTGGGGGCCAACGATTCTGTTAATTTTATTTTTGGTCGATGGATATATAACCATGAACCTACCCCATGGACGGGTGAACACGTGACATGTTTTACCATAATCAACGTAACACGACAATAATTTCAACTGATTTAAAGAAAAATCTAATCCAGAAGGGAGAAGAAATTTTTTCTTCTTCTTTTCTTTTTTTTTTTTTTTTTTTCTAATTTTTACCAACAATCAATTTTCTAATAATTTAGAAATGATTTTCGACGAGAGTGATGAAAACGAAGAAAGGAAAAAAGAAAGAAGAAAAGAAAGAAAAAAGACATCAAAAAATTCCTTCACTTTTTCGAATGTTTCAATTTTTTTTTCTAATAACAATAATAATAACTTTTCAATAATAATAATAATAATAATAATAATAATAATAATAATAATAATAATAATAATAAAAAAGATCTCGTGCGTCGTCCGGCCAATTAAAAGATAAAACAGAAAAAAGAAATTGTTAGAAATAATTGACCAGTAGTCTGTTATCGAATTAACGAATAAGAAAAAAAGAGAAAGTAAAAAACAAATAAAATAAAAAAAAAAAGAAAAAAAAAATGGTAGCACCTGTGTATCATCCTTTATCCTCATTGGGTAAAAGGGCTTGGTTGAAGACATAATTGATACGTACCTGTAACATAAAAAAAATAAGATACTATTAGGTCATTGTCAAAGCATACTTATATATATATATATATATATATATATATATATATATATATATATATATATATATATATATATATATTGCTACTTATATATATGTATAAATATATACATGATGGAATACACCTGAGTAGAGTAGAACAATTATTATTATCATTGAAGTTATCTTAATGATCGTCTAGGACGATGATTACTTTAACTATAATCTTAAGACGATTAACGTTTCTACCCGCATCACGTCGATTATGGTTGCAATTGGTGATGAGAGTATAAAGAAAGGAATCTTATAACAGTCTGCTATACGTACATATAAATATGTATATGTATGTATATATGTATGTGTGTTTGTGTGAAAGAGAGAGAGAGAGAGAGAGAGAGAGAGAGAGAGAGAAAGTGAGAGAGTAAAAAGATAGAGTAAAAAAATTTCGCATAATGAAACGAACGTGGTGCTTCGAATTATCGATTACACGAATTATTCGATTCGAATAAATAACGATGGTTATCTTAGAATTAATTTTCTTTTTTCTTCTCTTTCTATTCCTTTTCTCTTTTTTTTTTTTTTTTTTGCGCTCGCTCCTCTTCCTCGGTCATTCGTTTGAACGACAATCGAACGTAATATATCTCATTGGAACGTCACTTTTTATTAATACATTTCGAGTAACACAGGATGGACAATGATGAATTAGGCCATTCCTTCTTACTAATTTGTTATCAATCAAAAAAGATTAGTATATATATATATATATATATATATATATATATATATATATAAAAATAAAAAAAGAAAAAGAGAAAGAGAAGAGTGGAATAAAAAAAATATGATCGTACTTGATAAAAAAAAAAACCTTCCTGCAACCCTATTTGGTTTATGGGCTCAAGCCAATGGAAAAAAGAAAAAGCATGATATGTATGTGATTTCGATCTAATCAAGGTAATGACCTTGAGCCGTTAAGTTAATCATGATTAAGTGCTCGAACACTAAACCCATGATAAATATATAAAAGAGACTGAAAATGTCGAAGTACTAATTTCCTTAGTCGACGGACGAGACAAAACGAGGAAGGATTGAGTATGGTGAACAAGGGGTGGGATAGGGTGAGGTAGGTGTAAGGGTGAGTTAAGAGTGTGAGGAAAAAGGAAATAAGAGGGTTGGAATTTTCTATCTTTCTTTTCAATGAGTATAAAAAGGGGAAAAGAAATTTCGTAAAAGATATTGCCTTGAATTGTTCCATTTTTTTGTTCTTTTTTTTTTCTTTTTTTTTTCTTTTTTTTTTCTTTTTTTCAAATGAATCTTCTTTTATCGGGGAGACTAATTTTTCGACTGCTACTACTTAGAAATGAATCTAACTTATTAATCTGATCTTACTAATATTAATTAAGTGTCTCTTTGTGCATACTTATGTATGCGCGCGTGTGTGTGTGAGTTAATTCTTTTTTTTCTTTTCCAAAACAAAATTAATTGATTTCCCTCTCTCTCTCTCTCTCTCTCTCTCTCTCTTTTTTTTTTGTTGATCGAAATTAACAATCATTAATTAGTAGGATTTTAATAAGTACCAGCGATTAATAATAAAGTATATGTATCTGTCTGAATTTCTAATATTTAATTATTAAATTTTCGTAATAGATTAATTTTATATTTTTTCAAATCAAAATTAATAATTAATGTTCGGTTTAATTATTAATAAACGACGGTAAAGTAACGAATAATCTTATGATATCTTTGAATTTTCTAAAATTAATTATCTGATATTAAATTTCTTTTTTCATTAAATCGATATTAATTAACTGGCGATAGAAAAATTGTAATCCTTCTCGAAAATATTTCAATTGTCATCAATTTTTAAATTTGATTTAAACTATTAAAGTTGATTTATCAATTTTAATAAAAAAAAAGTTCCAATAACGATAAGTGCGTTAGAACGTAATGCTTATTAAATTCTTCCCATTAGCGACACTAATTTCTAAATTTGTTTGCTTCTCAAATCAAATAGAAAAAGTATGATAAAAAAAAAAAAGGAAGCTATTCTTGATATTCCTTCGATCAAATAATTAATAATAAGTGTAAGATATTTAATATCGTTATAAGTGTCGATACGTAACACTTATAAGTTCTCTCCTAATATTTTTAATAGCAATTGGTTAAAAAAAAAAAAAAAAAAAAAACCTTTACATCCTAGCAAATAATCCTTGAATATTTCCCCACCCTCCCCAACACCCCCCCCCCGGCCCATCGACTGAAACGAATGATAATTAACGAGTCTGATTCTCTCGTAAGTGCTAAAAATGGACACTTACGAATTCCTCTTAACTATGCAACGTTAATAGTTAAATTTGTTGAATTCGCGAATTTCAAAAAAAAAAAAAAAAAAAAAGAAAAAGAAGAAAATATGTAATAAATGTAACAACAAGTCAGTGTTACGGATAAGTGTTTTACATGATATATCAATAGTGTAATAAGTGTAACAAGTCGAATTAAAAGTAAAGTTGACGAGTAACGAAGCTTGAGAGTTTCTCGAGAAAAATCTTATAACCATAAAATTGACTTAAGTGACTTAGGTGTCATATTTATTTAAGAAAAAAAAAAAAAAAAGAAAAAAAACAAAAGAAAAAAAAAACAATGTCGAATCCGTAGAAAGGAAAAAAGACAAAAAAAAAAAAAAAAAAAAAGGAAAAAGGAACGGAACGAATGAACGAAAACAAATGATATTAAATGTAATGAAAAAAGGAAAAAAAAAAGAAGAAGAAGAAATAAAGAAAAGAAAAGAAATAAAATAAATAAATAAATGAGTAAATACAAAAAAAAAAAAAAAGAAAAAAGAAAAAGAAAAAGAAATAGATAGAAACGTATCGTTGGAACTTATTGATCGAAACGAATTAAGAATCAACCATATACAAAGCCTCAAGCAATACATATACATATACATATACATATACATATATATATATATATATATATATATATATATATATATCTCATATCAAGGTGTTTTCGAAAGTGCAGCTGCAAGAAAAATCGAAGACAGGGAAAGAGAGAGAGAGAGAGAGAGAGAGAGAGAGAAAAAAAAAGAATCGTCCTTGACTCCTTCTTTATTCGAGTCCTAGGAGAGTTTCACGATAATCGTCATCTAACTCAATGTCAGCTGCTTCCAAGTTCTCCGCTAAGGAAAGGCTACCATAACACTCCTACTATTTCACCTTCTACCTCTCTCTCACTCACTATCACTTACTTACTCACTCACTCACTCTCTCTCTCTCTCTCTCTCTTTTTCTATGTCTCCATCTTTCTCTTTGTCTCTCTCTCTCTCTCTCTCTCTTTAAGTATGTAGCCTTTGTGCTAACGTTTGCATTTATTCTTTAGCCTTGTGCCTAATGACAACGTCGGCGAAACTAGAGAAAGAAAGAAAGAAAGAAAGAAAGAAAGAAAGAAAGAAAGAAAAAAGGAAAGAAGGAAAGAGACAGAGAAAGATCTTATTTCTTCTAACATTCTGCAAGTCCATTTCTGAATCATCATCATCCTTGTCGTCATCATCATCATCATCATCAGCAGCAGCAGCAGCAGCAGCAGCAGCAGCAGCAGCATCATCAGCATCATCATCATTATCAGCAGCAATATCATCAACAAGATTATTATCAAGAGTACCAATCAGGATCATTATAATCCTCGTCAAGTTCCTTTAGCATTACTCTATCGTACGGATTGAGAAATTTTTAGATATTATCTATTTTTTACGATCAACGAAAGATATAAATTAATTAATCATAAACCACCATCATCGTAATCATCGTCATCATTGTCATCATCGTCGTTGCTGTTGTTATTGTTGTTGTTGTTGTTATTGTTTATTGTTGTTCTTTTCATGCTAACGAAGAAGAAAAAATAAAAAAAATGAAACAGAAAGTAAGTAAAGAAAATGAATGATATGTAATGTCGAAAGAATAATTATTTATAATTAATTATTTATAAGTTGAGAATAATTTTTTGTATGGTTTAACAAAACCGTCGTAGTAACCGTCACGAAACGATTCCCCAAGGTTCCTCTCGATTATGCAAACAAGTATGCACCTTCTGCACAGGTTCGCGTGTATGCACTACGCGTGCTGGTTTACATCGTACGTTGTAAAACTATTATGTAAAAATGGCCTTGGACCAGTCCAGAACTTCGATTCTCAATAACTACTCTCATTTTATGTATACGTATATGTATGTATATATATGTATATATATATATATATATATATTTTTTTTACTATTTCTTTTTCCCTTTTCCTTCTTTATATTTCCCCCTCTCCCCCGTTCGCTGTTTCTTCTTTCTTCTTCTTCATCTTCTTCTTTTCTTTTTTTGTTTCGTTCCTTCTTTCTTTTTTGTTCAAACCAATTAGGCCCTGGAATTCGTCATTGACGCCATTTTGATTTTTGACGCCATTGAAGGAAACAATTGAACGTCGAATTTTCGTCCATTTTTCTTTTTTTCTTTTCTCTTCGTTTTTTTCCTTTTCTCAACTTAATTAAAACCTTTCATAATCAATTATTGTCGCAACTCATGCGAAAAATTTCATACAACATCGCGAAACCAATCGAATCTTATAGATTTCATTATCATATCACTTATCATATCGACGGATTCGTAATCGATATGATAAAAAAAAAGAAAAGAAAATTTACATAAATTTTCAAATCAACATTAAACAAATCGTATTCGTTGAATCGGCACGCAACAGTCCGCAAAATTGATATACACGATTAAACAAATATTCCTCGATGAGATTCTCGCAATTAATCGAAATCAATCGAATCGATCATCAATCGAGGCGACAAACGTTTATCTTTAAAATCTTATCAACAAAATTTTCAATACTCCCCGCTACCCACCCAATCACTAGATCCTCTCGTACGCCATTTGCTCGTCATTTTAGATGTTTTACTTTTTTTACAGAAGAAAAAAAAGGAAAAAAAAAAAGAAAAAAAAAAAAAAGAAAGAAGTCTTCCCTTTGTCTCGAGGGGTTGAAAAGATATATTTCTGTCTTAAAATTAGGGACCCGTTGGGGGATGGGAAGATGAAAACAAAAGGAAAAGAAAAGAAACGAAAAAAATAAAAAAAAAAAAAAAAAAACGAAGGAGAAAGAAAAAAAAAGGAGAAACAAAGAGAACAGAAAAGAAAAGATAGGAAAAGAAATGAAAAGAAAATCGTTAAATTATTCAAGGACGTCGCTAGAAAAGGTGAGATCGTCCATACCATTCGTAAAATCACCCTCGGAAGGTATAACTCGTCTTTCTCGTTTTTCTTTTCGCCACTTCCTTTCTTTTTTTCTCTTCCTCTTCCTCTTCCTCCTCCTCCTCCTCCTCTTCTTCTTCTTCTTCTTCTTCTTCTTGGAAACACCCCATCGAGACCATAAATATGTAAATACGTGGCTCTACAGGCGACTTGTCGAGGCGTTAGCCAGAATACATATATATATATATATATATATATATATATATATATATATATATATATATATGTGTGTGTGTATATAAAAGTGGAATAATAATTTATGATAATTTTTATCCTCTAATTCGTTCAAGAACATTATCATAATAGTCGTAATCACGTTCGAGAAAATGGCCGAATCCATTTTACGGATACAAACAATTCGACAATGATTATCTTTGTTCGTCACGATATTGTATACACCGAAAAGAAAAGGGAGAGAGAAGAAAAAAGAAATGGAATGTCTTGTTGCTCTGATTTCTCTCTCTCTCGCTCTTTTTTCTTTTTCTTTTTTTTTTTTTTTTTTTTTTTTAATTTATTTATTGCACCAATCGAAAATGGCGTAGACTGGTTAACGAACTATCCAATACCCACGAGTATTAAATTTTTCACTCACGAATTTAAATGAATTTTATCCAATTACTAACCATACAATGTCGTTTAGTAAATATATATAACAAGAACACTAATACATCCAAACATATATATATATATATATATATATATATATATATATATATATATATATGTACAAACTAATACATATATATTAGATCGTATCGTGAACGCGGAATTGGAAAACAATACCTGTGTGATCAAATGAAATATATAATATAAATAAAAGCATTGGATAAAAGCTTTTCTGTGTGCATATGCGTGCGTGCGTGCGTGTGTTTGTGTGCGCGCGTTCGATATATTCATTTGGATCGATGTTTAACAAATCAACAAAAAAAAAATAAAATAAAAATGGCGATGGAAAGATTGATAATCGAGGAGGATATGAGTTTTCGAAATTGTCGATGAAAAAAGAAAAAAAAAGAAAAAAAAAAAAAAAGGAAAAACGAGATCCGCGTTGGAAAAGAAAGAAAAAAGAAAAAAAAGAAAAAGGAACACAAAAAAAAAAAAAGAGAAAGAAAGAAGAAAAACAATAAAGGAAGGATAAAAAAAAAAAGAAAGAAAAAAAAGAAAGGAATAAAATTAGACCTCGACAAGAGGCCTTTGTTTCGTTGTATTCTTCCTTTGGATTTTTACCAGTGCATTACGTGACATCCAATGAGGCCAATGATAATGTCACGCGGGCGTTGATGAGTTGCGGAATGGAATCCGCATTGTGAAAAAAAAGAAAAAAAAAAAAAAAAGAGAAGAAAAAAAAAGGAAAAAGAAAAAAAAAAAGAATCAACAAACCTGAACTATCCTTCCTTGTTTTTTTTTTTTTCCTTTCTTTTCTTCTCTTTCCTATTCTTTTTCTCCCCTTTTTGGAAAGTTTTGTCTGTAAACTTCGTGACATTAACAACTGTCAATGATAATGATTGTTCTCTCTCTCTCTCTCTCTCTCTCTCTCTCTATCTATCTATCTCTCTATCTATCTATCTATCTCTCTTTTTCTAACGAAAGAAACGAGACGAATGCAGAATCACTGGCATATCCGCGAAGACGTCACGACGATCATTCCCAATGAGAGACGACTATAGCAATCTCTTTCTTACGTTTCGATTACTTCTTCTTTGTCTTTTATCACGTTCTTATATACATGCAAATGTATATGTGTGGGTATGTATATTTGTATGTGTTAACCTCGACAGTTCTAACAGTAAAAACGTTCCAAGGCGACATTTTTCTATGGAAAAGTCGATTCCATCGAAAAGAACCGGGACAAGGAGGGAGGTGGGGTGGTGGGGAGAGATGGGCCAGTTGGGTGGTGGGACGGAGTAGAATGGTTGGGGCCTTACAAAGTGGGGAGAAAAACGTGAGTGATTTTATAAGAAAAATGTTAACGCTCTTTTATCGCAATGCATTACGATACATGCAATATTTTATAATAATTTTCTAACAAATATATTTCTCCTTCAATGAATATATTTATTAATGTTTCATTATAATTGTTTGAAGAGAAAAGAAAATTATTTATATATATATATATATATATATATAAAAGAAAAAAAAAAAAAGAAAGAGAAAAAGAAGTAGAACTTTGAATTTTTTTTTACAAAAAAAAAAAAAAAAAAAAAAAAATAAAAGAAAAAGAAAACGTGAAAAAGAAATTATAGATTTGCGTGCGTGTGTGTATATGTATATAAACATATACGTGCTCATTTAGAAATAATCTTATCTACAAAAAATCATATTAAGCTTATCATAATAAATAAATAAATAAATAAATAAATAAATAAATAAATAAATGTACGGATATAAAATTACATTTAGATTAAAGTAACGTTAAAATAAATAATTTTCCTCGTACGTCATAACAAATATATCTTATCATTCATAATGGATATATAAATAAATGAATGAATGAATGAATGAATGAATGAATAAATAAATAAATAAATAAATAAATAAATAAATAAATAAACCGCAAATGTAAATCTATGTATCTAACGTAAAAATAAAAATAATAAAATATGAAAAAATAAAAAAAAATATAAAAATAATTGGAAAAAAAGAAAGTAGGGGGAAAAAAAAAGTTGTCAACTGTTTTTTTTTTTACCATAATAGTCCAAACTATCTATATTATTAGCAATAATATATATGTATGTATGTATGTGTGTATACTACTAGTATATAGCAATGTACATATTATACTACGATGATACACGTGCCTGGATGTAACAGTAAAAACGTCGTAAGCGTGACAATCGAGTGACTCTATCAGAAGTACTAACGAGACGTCTCTCTTCCGATCGGAAATGCCTAAAACGAGTTGATGCGACGAATCGAAATGACAATAACGGTATTCAATTTCTATTTCCGACGAGGACATTTGGAAAATCGTTTTTGTCACTTGATGAATTTTAAATTGTTCGTAAATAAAAAAAAAAAAAAAAAAAAAAAGAACAAATTTTTTCTCAATTTTTTTTTCCTCCATTTCCTCCCTTCCCCATCCCTCCCCCTCCCCCCCCTAAACTAACCGATCCTCTACAATTTCTTTTCTTTTTCTTCTTTTTTTTGTTTTTTTTTTTTTACTATAATCAATCAATTAATTAATTAATCATTAAGAAAAAAAATAAACATTCCAACGTTGAATATATTTAATGTATATATGAACTATATATGCATGTGTGTATGTTTGTATTAATTAATTTCTAAATTTTCTAATCGCTCAAAACAAAGTTATTATACTTACATGTATATAGAGATATATATATATATATGTATGTATGTATGTATGTATGTATGTAT
>NC_060979.1:3079986-3082486 GCF_910589235.1 Vespa crabro
ATATAGCATGGATAAAGGACAAAGACAATATCTTGAAAAATGTTAAATAATCTTGATCGATTAATCGTAATACGATAATCGATAGTCGTAATATCAACATTTCCGTCGATAACGCAATCAAATAATCTTGATTCTAATCTTACATTGGTTATGATTAAATTGATTAGAAATAAATAGAAATGGTAATTAAACTGGTCATTGATTTGTCGATAATCGAATAGCCTTGGGACAGATAAAGACGACACGGTTAAATGATTTCGTTCTCGTTACAAAAATTTATTAAGGAATGTTATTGCGAATTAGTTGATTTTCTAATCGTAATAATTGCCCATCCTTAAGATAAATAGTTAAATAGAGATTATATATGTTAATTATTATATGGATATGCGAGTTTAATCTTAAGATTAGAAATAATAATTTCATAAATTTTTACGATTTTCTATTAGCCCATTCGGAAACCCCAATACACCCCCCATTCACCTATCTGCCCACCCATCTGCCCACTTACCTGCCCACCTACTTGGCCACCTGCCCACCACCATAAATAACTTCTTTTAAGATTTGATACTTCGTCATTCTTCAGATATCATTTTGTCAATGAATCGAAAATGCAACCATTTTCAGAATTTCATCGGAAGTAGGGGGATAAAGTAAAATTATACAGGGTGTTCCTAAATTAATCGTCGGTTTGCACGCGCAATCACGATTACCGAATATTAACACGAAATAAATGTCTCTTTACTTTTCCCAATCCCATGGACGAAAGAAAATCCCATGGAAAAAAGAAAAATAATATTAATAACAACGGATGTTATACAATGTGTCCACATATAAATAATTATCCTTTTAAACGAGACACATAATTATCGAAGGTTTACACGAAAAAAACGTCTATGGTTTTCCCAACGTCATTAGATCAGTGTTAACACCCCATGAGAAAGAAGAAAAAAAAAAAAAAAAGCTACAGAAAAAAAAGAGGAATAACAAACGTTATATAGGGTGTCTCCCCTTAGTAATCATAAGTCTCGTAAAATTTTAACTCTCTACTCGTTTCAATGAGATTACTGGAGACACAATTTGATGAGAAAAGGAAAAAAAGAAAATAAATAAATAAATAAATAAATACATCGATAGAAAATGAAATGAACGTCTCCGAATTTCGTCCTCGAGGTTGAATATTTTAGCTATGAAAAAAAAAAAAAAAAAAAAATAAATAAAAAAAAATAAAAAGAAAAAAAAAAGAAGAAAAAACATAGAGAAGAAAGAAAAAATTCGGAAAGAGAGAACAAGGAGTTACGAGATAACCATGAATAAGAGAGAGAGAGAGAGAAAGAGAGAGAGAAAGTAGGATGAGTGGGGAGGGGAGGGATATGTAGGGGTGTGAGGGGAGTAGGAGGAAAATCTTATCGGCGTTGCTCGAAGAGGACGCTTCCTCTTCGGTCTTTACGAGCCTCCCTAGAGCAACCATATATATATATATATATATATATATATATATATATATATATATATATATATACACACAGACACACATCCACACACACATTTATATATATATATTTCTTTCTCTCCTCTTCTTATCCTCCCCACCCCCACCACTTCCCTTTACTCTCCATGTTCACTTCTCGTGTCCTATATCCAGAAGGCGCAGTCACGGAACATACACATACATACACAGAGATATATAAAAGAGGGGGAAGGAGAGACGATAGCTACGATCATTTTACATGTATGTGTATGTGTGTGTGCGTGTGTCTGTGTGCGTAAGTGTTAGCGTACGTGTAAACATACTCATACCACGTATCATCGTATATGTACGTGTGTATGTATGTACATATGTACGTATGAGTGTGTCCACTGTGAGGGTTATAAGCATCTACTACATTGGCGTAGATATCGGACATTTCGCATATTGAAAAAAGAAAAAAAAAAAAAAAACAAATAGAAAAATGATCGATAATAATCCTCGATCTATAATCAATCGGCATGATATTCATCCTTACGTGGATACATACTCGAGCATTCTTCAATCGAAAATCATTCGATGGACGATCATTCGTTCAATGAATTTTAAATCTTATCCTGAAAAAAGAAAAAAAAGAGAAAAAGAGAAAAGAAAAGAAAACTTTTTGTAAATCGCTTCGACGGGACAAATTGGTCCTACGTTAAAATTCATGAAATACAGAAAAATTGAGGAAAACAAAATTCAAACGACAATCCAGACACAACCCACCCCACTGAACAGTCTTTGCCAAGAGAAAAAAAAGAAAATAAAGGGAAAAAAAGGATGTAAAAGAAAACCAAAAAGAGAAGAAAATAAAAGGATTAATCAATAAAATCGAAACGTTCGTTTTATCATCGTAGTCGACAAAAATGTACGAATTTAGAAAAAAAAAAGAGATTTTATAAAAGAGAAGATTTTTGGCAAAGTTCTACGCCAATGCGATGGTGTTTCTTGGTGTGCCAAGGGTGATGATAGAAGAAGTTGGTGTTGTATTCG
>NC_060979.1:3087486-3092486 GCF_910589235.1 Vespa crabro
AATCCTTGTTACGTGTTATCCTGACACATAACCACAATACAAAATATATATTTATATAATATCTTTATCAATAAATAATTAACAATCAAGGGATTATCAAATTAAAAAATTAAAATCAAATTTCATCTAGATAGATATGTCTTTTAATAATAAGCAAGAGAAAAGAAAAAAAAAAAAAACAAAACAAAACAAAAAAAGTATCAACAAATAACTAACAATCAAGGCATTATCAAATTAAAAATTTCAATCCAATTTTATCTGGACAAAGTCAAACGAATTAATTAAATAAAAAAAATATATATATATATATATATGCATATATATCTTTATACATATATATTTAATATACTTATACCTTATATATATAGGTATGTTTAAAAAAAAAAAAAAAAATATATATATATATATACATGGAATGTTATATACGTATATATATATATGTGTGTGTGTGTGGAGTGAATCTGAGGGGGGGTATGAAGTATATGTACAGTAAATAATAATAATAATAATAATAATAATAATAATAATAATAATAATAATAATAATAATAATAATAGATAGTAATGATTGTAGATGATAGTGAAATTGTATTATAAACATATAATAATAATAATAATAATATTTCTTTGTGCATTATACCTAGAAGGTTATAGAGTTAAGTTAAAGTTGAGTTGAGTTAAGTTGAGCTGAGTTTCGTTTTTTCGATTGTATCCAATTTCTCGTGACGTTTCCTCCAGCTGTTCTGTTAATGTCTCGAACAGGTCCCTGGACATATTACGATATCGCGATCGAGGGACGCGATATATAATTGTGCAAAAGAAGAGTCTTCTGAGCAGCTGCTCAGGACGTCCAACAGATCGTGGTCGTATCGATGGTTTAACGAAAAATAAGAAGAAAAAGAAGAGAGAAGGAAGAAGACGAAGAAGAAGAAGAAGAAGAAGAAGAGTCCAAGAACTCCCTCCCTCTCTCTCTCTCTCTCACACACACACACACACATATACACTTAAACTCATTCATTCTCTCTCTCTCTCTCTCTCTCTCTCTCTCTCTCTCTCTCTCTCTCTTTCACTCACATTGAGGATTATAATTTCACTGGGTGCGGAATGTAAGGAGTGTGCCCTGTATAATAATTCTGTGCCCAATAAACGTCGTAAGAGATCGTTTAAGATCGGCTCGTGCGCCGAGTAAGAAGACATACGTGTTTTTCCATCTTTTTTCTTTTTCTTTTTCTTTTACTCTTTGCTTTTGTTTTTCCTTTTCTTTCTTTTTTTTTTTTTTTTTTTGTGTTTGTTTCTCTTCCGTACAAATTTATACCCTACCAATGCGGGTATGTAATCGGTCCAATGTACGTGTACATATATGTATGTATGTATGTATGTATGTACATTATGGGGTTAGAACGAGACAGAACGATATGATGGTCTCTCTCTCTCTCTCTCTCTCTCTCTCTTTCTCTATCTCTCTATCTCTCTCTATCTCTCTCTGTCTCTTCTCTTTCTCAGGGCTGTCGTATAATCGACTTAATTTATTGGGCGCACACACGTTATACTACTCAACGTCCTGTTTGATTTAACGAGACGTTAATTAAACTAACGTGTCGCGTGTCTTCATATTTCTTATCGATTAGGATACTTTTCATTATTATTTCTTTCTCGTATCTGTTCGAAAATTCACCTGGGCGTTTCTTCCTTTCTTTCTTCTTCTTCTTCTTCTTTTTTTTTTTTTTTGATTTTGTTTTCTTTTCTTTTTCTTCTTCTTACGAAAGAAATGCAAACACATTCGGAGAATGCATTTTATCCAAATCGATTGATGAGTAAATCTATCATCGATAAATCGTCGGATCGATTATATTTGATAATGATACGATAAATCGTCGGATAAATATTCTTTTTTCTTTCACTTTCGAAATGCAAATGACTCTCCGCCAATCATCTCTTTTTTCTTCTTCTTCTTCTTCTTCTTCTTCTTCTTCTTCTTCTTCTTTCTTACGTATCACGTAATGAAAGGAATATTTTATCGGGATTACGTGACGATCAAGGATAGAGATTAAATATTCCAATAAAATTCGATCGGAATTAATTCAATCATTTTTGATTTTTGTTCGTCATCGACAAGTATTAATTTTCTCTACCCTAAAAATACAATCGATATTTTTACAATTGAAAAATATTTATCTCTCGTGTTGGACTATATTCGAGTAGGAAAAAAAAGAAAAAAGAAAAAAAAAAAAAAAAAAAGAAAAGTGAAAGAAAGAAATGCGAACAATATCGACGAAGAAAATATTTTCGATTATAATGAAATTCTTTCGTGGCTCTTCGAGTACTATTCCATATCGCTCACGTTCGATCTTCTTCCTCTTTTCTTTTCTTTTGTACTCGAAAAAGAGAGAGAGAGAGAGAGAGAGCAAAGTCAAGAAAAGAGCAAAAGAAAAAGAAAAAAAGTTCTTCAACAAAAAAAAAAAAAAAAAAAAATGGATAGGAATGAATCGTGACGGACTTTTGTCGTCTTTTTAAAAGAGACAGATAGAAAAGGAAACCAAAAGAAAAAAAAAAAAAGCAGAGCAAAAAAAAAAAAAGAAAGAAAAACAATATGTATGTACCTAATACAGTGCAAATTTACATACACGTACATATTTATCGTACGAATACACGTACATGAGTTAAATTGGTATAATCGTATTCCGCAACTCTTGTAAAATCATTGAACATATCGTTTATAAATCAATATAGCTCGTCGATTATTACAGGACCACAACAACAATAACTACTTGATCGAATTGAACATATCGCAGATATATTGTTTCTGTATCTTTTTTTTTTTTTCTTTTTCTTTTTGTTCTTCTTCATTTCCTCGTAACTTTCTTCGAAACCTTTCACGTTCAATCGCGCAATTCCATTCAAATAAAGGATTGAAAATCAGGATTGGAAACCTCTCAAGTAATTAATTAGGGAGGGATGATGGTTTACTATAACAAAGATAAAATCCTCGTTTTTCTATGCCGCATGCCATTTAAATAAATTTAACAATTCATCGATAATGATTTTTCCCAAAAGTATTCTCAATATCGATAATCCCAATAACAACCCAAATAAAAAGCTATAATAATCCCATATATATATATATATATATATATGTATACGCTTATTACTTCACGAACACCTTGTATGATACAATTATACGAGACGTGGAAGAATAATGAATGGGGAAAAAAAAAAAAGAAAAAAAAATTGATTGCAAACTTTATAGGAAATATATGGTGTTCCTTTTTTTTTTTCCCTTAACAATACTTTCCAAGAAGGTAAGAAAGATCGAGAGACGTTTTATGGTTTTATGCGTAACAAGTTATCTCTCTCTCTCTCTCTCTCTCTTTCTTTCTTTGTGGCTGCTGCCACTCCTCTTTGCGTCTTTTCTTGCGTGGCCTACGTTCGCTGCGTTGCGTAAGCGTGCACGCCACACTCGTTTTTCTTTGTGCGGCACGTGCTAACAGCTGACGCTGTCGATCGGACCTCGTAGTCTTTCCGTTATTGTTCCACCACCACATCAATACCAATACCAATAGCAATATCAATATCAATATCAATATCAGTACCAATACTAAGAAGATCAACATTGGCATCACTACCACCTCCTGTGTTCCTTCTCCTCCTCCTCCTTTTCCTCCTCCTACTTCACGGTAAAGAACCAAAGGACTATTTCTTTTGTAACCTTCTCCCTCCCTCTCTCTCTCTCTCTCTCTCTCTATCTCTCTGTCCTTTTCTTTCCGGTTTCTTTAGGAAAAATAATGGAGAGGAAAAAGAGAAAAATATGAAATGAAAGAAAAACCCCAAGTAGCAGTCATCAACCATTATGAAACGAGAAAAATGTCACTATGACGAATATAGGATCCTACTCGATCTATTTGTAGAAAAAAAAAAAGAAAAAAAAAAAAAGATCGTTTATCATGGCTCATTAAAAGTTTCATCGCATTCACGTTAATCATCCCCTCACCGTCAATTTCGATCATTGTTATTTGTTCAATACAATTATACGGATATTGTAACGTTCAAATGTAACAAATATATATATATATATATATATATATATATATATATATATATATGTTTACTTCGCATTACAACCTGTAATGTAAGTATCACGCTGTGGAACGTTACAGGAAAAATGTGGTTATTATAAGAATAGAACAAATTGACGGTATGACGATATTTTCTAGTCTGACTAAATTAGAATGACTAATGTTAAGATAAAAAAAAAAAAAAAAAAAACGAAAAGGGAAAAAAAAGAAAAAAAAAAAAAGAAGAAAACAACAAATATATATATATATATATATATATATATATATATATATATATATATATATAATAACAGTATATAATAGAAATTTGTAAGATATTGAATCATTCATTACGTGATAAATTTTGAAATTTTAAAAGAAAACTTTTCTGTAATACGATAACGATAACGATCGGTTGATACCATTATATATACTTCCGTTGATATACAATTGTACGTATCTTTATATTCGCGCGCGCGCGCGTGTGTGTGTGTGTATGTGTGTACATGTCCGGACACGTTCGGGTCATAATGATTAAAACTAATCCACATGTTAGTAGATAAGATAGCCGTGGGGCCCCCAGTATAAATGACGTCAAATCGCGTTAACATTTGAGAAACGTTAAACGGGAAACGTAGTCGTCAAGAATAATCAGATGTAGTAGATACGTCATTTTTGACGTCTTACTCGTCGTCATGTAAGAAAGAAAGAAAGAGATATATAGATATACAGATAGAAATATATATATATGTATGTATATATATATATATATATATATATATATATATAGAGAGAGAGAGAGAGAACGATTAAAAAAGAAAGGTCATTTACACAGACGTTTACTCGATAATTGCATACACGACCGATAGTAGGAAATGGAGTGGGTGAGACGAGGATGAAAAAAAAAAAAAAAAGATGTCTGGGGGAGGGGGGAAGGAATAAAAAAAAC
>NC_060979.1:3097486-3114986 GCF_910589235.1 Vespa crabro
ATAAAAAAAAAAAAAAAAATAAAAAAAAAATCTATACAGAAGGTAATGTATATATAGGTTAATCGAAAATTATTATTTATTTAAAATAATCCAAAAGATATTATTGATCGATTAAAATCGATTTAATAGAATTTCTAAGTAATCGATCCTAAATAAGAACAAGAGTATTATATTTGTAGTTGATTAATTGACATCTGGCCTACTTTAAATTTAGCGAGTTTTCATTAAAATCTGGGTCGAGTAATAAAGGCTGGCACGCACGTCACCGTTCGAATCCATAACCATTTTTGTCTCTACAAAACGTATCTACATCTTTTTCGTGACGAGAAAGAAAGAAAAAAAAAGAAAAAAAAAAAAGAATCATCTAATCTAATTTTATTCATTAATTTTATTTATTAGTTAAAATAGGATATAATGATCGAAAAAATTATCGAAAGATTCGGTTAGTATCTTTCCTTTTTTTTTTCTTTTTTTTATACATACATACAAAAATCATCTCTTCGATTGAACCATAAAAGTGGATTTACAAATTGAATTACAAAAAAAAAAAAAAAGGAAAAAAGAAGGAAAAAAATTATCTATACTTAGAACATAGAATTCTAAGCAGTTTAGAAAGCGATGCCTCACAGAGAATATTTTTCGAGAGACTTATAGTAACAATATAATGAGAAGAAAGAGAAAGAGAGAAAGAGAGAGAAATATAAAAATGATGAGTGAGTGAGTGAGTGAGTGAGATAGAGAAAGGGCTGACAAAAGAGGCGGGTCTAAATGACGAAACCAGTTTTAGGGAGCGTAAAAGCGGTAGAGCCAGGAGCCGATGGTACGATCTGTCGGTGGTTTCCTTCTGGTTTGTAAACCACACCATGGTTCCAGGTCATGGTACACCAATCTCAATCTTGCTAACGAAGCACAATGCATTCCCAAATATCACTTTCCTTTCCATAGTACAGTAGTAATCGAATAATTTATATTCGATTAAACATTTCTTTTTTTTTTTTTTTTTTCGACGTAACGAAACAAACAATTATAATAAACAAATTCCTAATTGTCTATACATCTTCAATTCTATTATTTTCTAATTTATAAATTCCTTCATTTTTCCTTCATCTTCTCTTTCAACCTACGCATCTCGGATTCAATTACGTCAACATTAATTTCAAACGCTAATTCTAAATTAAAAAAAGAAAAAAAAAAAATTACCAATATATGTAATACTAATTCACTCATCTGATCATTCCAATAAACGTTTACTATATAGATGTGACGAAAAAAAAATAAAGACCGAACAAAAAAAGAATTTTTTTGTCTAACCTCTCGTGTGAATAGAAAAATTATTGAGATTATATTATTTACGGTTATGATGTAACGGTGAATGATATTGTTCATGATCAACGATTAGAAGAATAGATGGGAAAAAATTTGAAAAGAAAAAGAAAGAGAAAAATTAAAATATTAGGGGAAGGGGGGAAAACGGACAAAATGAAACAAAAAAAAGGGCCGCAAAGTCGTGGCAGACGAAGCGTAACGGAATCGTTAAATCATAATCAAAGCGGGCCTGTTGGTCGGCATTCGCGCGTAACCCGTCGTCCGTACGATTAATTATCAACGTGGAATTACCTCCCCTCCATTTTATCGTACCACCACCACCACCACCACCACCACTACCAGCAATACCACCATAACCATTACTACCGTCATCGCCATCATACGCCATATTTCTCTTTCTATCCTTTTCATTTTTTTCTTCTTTCTATTTTTTTTTTAAATAATTTTTCCATCGCACTCTAATAATCTATAATTATAAACAATGATTATTAAGGATGATTATTAATTTATGATTATAACTCACGATTAATAATATACATATATATATACATATATATATATACTTTATAATAGCGTATGGTAATTTAAGTATTCACGTAATACGGTTGATGTAAAAACGATGTAAAAATAAATTAGGATTAGACATAAATCGATGAAAATAATTGACGATGACGTATGAGATTAATAAATACATTTGGTATAACAGGAACAAGTATTTAAGCCTAACCTTTGTTGTCATATATAAATATGTTATGGATAGTGATTCGCCGAACAGCTGATCGAATATTAAGATTTCTATGTTTCATAGGATAGACGTTTAAGAAATAAGACTTTAAAACAAGTCCGAAAAGATAACCTCACTCTCTCTTTCTTTCTCTCTCTCTCTCTCTCTTTCTCTTTCTTTTAGAATACAAGAGGGATGGTTCATGGGATGGTCCTGCGCCCGGGTATCCTTTTTGCAATTAAAAAACCGGATCGACTGGTTCCAGCCTCGGACATTCCGCAAATTCTGCCCACGAAATCTGACGATGTAGTAGAGAAGCTAAGAGAGGATAGAAAGAGAGACAGAGAGAGAGAGAGAGAGAGAGAGAGAGAGAGAGAATATAGGGATGCTTATAGACAAGAAAGAAAGAGATGAGATTACTACTGGGGTTAGATCTCTCGACATCTTTTTCTCTCTCTCTCTCTCTCTCTCTCTCTCTCTTTTTCTCTCTTATAAAAAATGAAACTCGTTCTCAACCATTAAGTCCTTCGAAACTCTGATGGCCAAGTCTACTTCAAAAATCCTTTCCAATGAATACATATATATATATATATATATATATATATTTATGTATGTATATATTTCATTCTCAGATTTTGAAAAGTTTATATACGTAAACATAAAATATTATATAAAAGACAAATACAAGAGTATAATAATCGTGAAATTGTAACTTACGAATTAATCTCTTTCAGGTTGACCCTTACAGGTTAGTTATTTTCATTATTCCAATATCGCAGTATATATGTATATATATATATGTGTGTGTGTGTGAGCGCGTGTATGTTTCTTACCTGTAACAAAAAAAAAGAAAAGGACAATTATTATTAATAATTCATTTAATCATTGAATATCGATGGTTAATCATTTCGTGAAGCTAAACAATGTTTGTCCTATGACAAACCGATAACCGGTCATTCCCGTCGATCAAATAGGTTAAGGGTTCAACCAATCAGAGCCAACCGTGCTTCTACTGATTACTAACGCCAACTAATTGATCATTAGTGACATTTGTGGACCGGGAAATGGGAGGTTGGTTTGTCTCTATGTGAAAATTATATACATGGTGGTCAGCCAGTAAAATTTATTAGGCTATGTAATTTAGAAATAAAAAAAAAAAGGAATATATATATATATGTACATATGTATTAAACAAAAAGGTTGCTGAGGAATTCATTGTTACGATGTATAAAAGAAAAAAAAAAAAAAAAAAAAGAAAAGAAAGAAAGAAAAGAGATACACAAATATATGAACCATGTAAAAATTGTTAATGTGCAAATATTTACCAATGGTACAGTAGCAGACATATAAATAAATTAGCTTATACATGTAAATGGTAATAACAATGATTGCACAATGTTCTCGTGTTGAATATACATAAATGAATATATTATACATATATATACACATATATATTGCATATGTATACATATGTATATTAGAAGAAGACATTGGATTGCGTTTTTTTCTAAGCACAAAACAAAAAAAGAAAATAAGCATACTAGTCTCTTTCTAATTACCCTCACCACCCCACCTCCCATCCTTAACCCGCTCCACTTCATCCCCACCAACTCTCTCCCTCCCTCTCTGTCTCTCTCTCTCTCTCTCTCTCTCTCTCTCTCTCTCTCTCTCTCTCTCTCTCTCTCTCTCTCTCTCTCTCTCTCTCTCTCTCTCTCTCTCTCTCTCTTCTGTTTCTAATGTATAATGTATTATAAGAATTTGTAGGCTGTTCTCTTTTGCCTGGCCGCGGCCAAAGGAAAAGAAGATTAATTAACAGGACGAAACTGAGAAATGTAGCAATTAACTGGGACTAGTTGGCAAGGTTTTTTTTTTTCTTTTCATTACTTCTCTTTTCTTTTTCTTTTTTTCTTTTTTTTTTTGTGTGTGTGTGTCTACTAGCTCCACAGTTAACTCGCGTTTATAAGTAATTACATACCGATGAGACGCAACCCGTAGGCTGGCTCACTGGCTAATTCGCGTTCTAATCATGTGGTTTCAATCGCCCGGTTGGAAAGTTGTGAAAAAAAAAAGAAAGAGAGAGAAAAAAAAAAGAAGTAAAACTAGAGGAGAGGGGGGGAAACCCTCCTGCATAGACAATTATATTCCTGCTCGTGCAAATATATCATTTACCAGAATGAAATCTTATATACGAGATGACGTAATATTAGTTGTGCATAATCTTAGAAAATTAATTCTAGAATTCATAATATAGTCAAACGATTATACTTGATTTTTCCTTTTTTTTTTTTTTTTTCTTTTTTTTTTCTCTTTGATTGCCCTGAACACGTTCGCCATGAACGTGTCCACGATTTTTGAAAACATTACGCTTGTACGACGTCAAATACTCATGAGGAATTGTTGTCAGGATTTAAATGTTACAATTCATACAATTCATTGTCCGACATTTAAACTTGATCGTTAAATGACTTAGAAACGAGGCGTGAACATGATTTCTAAAATGATGACGTACGGATGCCAAAATTTTCAAGCTCGATGACAGTACTTAACGTTTGCTGCCAAAAATATTATAAATACAATCTGCCATTGTTATACAAAGAATTGGAAATATTAAAAATGTCGCAATTATCTACAATTCATTGTGCGAACGCGTGTAAATTTGAGTTTATATGGGGGGGGGAAAAAAAAAAACAAAAAAAAAAGAAAAAAAAAAGAAAAAGAATTTCCGCGAAATGTGTAATGATTTTCGAAAAAGTTTACACAAATACGCCGTGAAAATTTTTCACTCACGTATCTCATTTTTTGAAAATATTTTCCTTACGTTTCATTTCATTTTCAAATTTTTCCGATTCAAAAAAAAAAAAAAAAAAAAAAAAAAAAAGAAAAATTAGCTATCGATCCGGCAAGTTATCATTAATTCATGTCAGATTTTAAATGAGAAAAAGAAATTACGTGTAGCAAAATAAATTGAACGATAGAAAATGATCTCTATGACTAATAATGATCAAATGAAAATGCACACAATCACGTACACACACACACACACACACACACACACACACACACACACACACATACACACGTACGCAACCACATACATACAAACATAGTACACACATATTAGACCTAGCCTATTAATTAACAAGTTCCTTAAGCCGATCGAAGGATCGTAGTGGTGTCAAGAGTAGTAGAAGCAGCTTAAATGTTGTCCTCGTGTTACTAAACAGGTGGCACGACAACAACAACAACGACGACGACGACGACGACGACGACGAGGACGAGGACGACGATAACGATGACGTTGCATCGACTTTCTCACTTGCATTTTATCATTTTATCATTTTATCATTTTGTCATGAAAATAATGATATAAAAAAAAAAAAGAATAAAAGAATTCTTCTTTCCAAAAAATTCGATCCAAAAATTTGGTACTGTTTAAATATAAATAAATATTATATTTATATAAAATTACATATGTAACGGTTTCTTACATACCAATGCGTACGTGTAATAACATGGTAATGCATTCCTACTGCATAAATACCATGACTATATCGAATTGTAAGTATGTATATAAATTCGAGAACTCGTCAAGAACGTTGTAAATACTCTCTCTCTCTCTTTTACTAGATAAAAAAATATTACGATAAATTAAGATATACGAGAGGTATGGGGAGGAGGAGGGGAGGGAAAAAAAAATCATTTCTTTTTGATTACGATATTTCTCCAAGTTCCATTGTCTAAGTTCATTATCTAAGTTTATATTTGTCTAATTTTATTAGTGTACTTATCAAGAAGATAAGTACATATATCAAATATATTTATGCATATAATGTTGGTACGATAAATAAATTGAAATTAGATAAGAGTAAAGATTTTTTTTTTTTTGTTTTTTTCTTTTTTTTAGGTGAGGGATAAGATTAAGATAGATAATAAATGATCCACCGTTGGTATTGGTATGTAGCAACAATAATAACAATAATAACAACAATAACTCTAGAATGATCATAATCGAAGATACATCGGAACAGGACTCCATCGAAAATTTCAGCTAGGCTTGGTATGTCGACCGAACCGGATCCCTTTGTGTCTGGGGTATATATACCGGACGAAAACGGTTCGGCCACATTCTTCTACATTCACAGTGCATCCAAACGGAGCAATTCCGCACCTAGTTCGCCGCAACCAATTTATGCGGATTTTGTAACCAACATTTTGTTAGAATTATACGTGCGTATGTACTTATGTACAATGTTACCGCGTATGAATTTAATATTAACACAAGTGTAATCATAATTGTTCAATTATTTATTAATTTGGAATTTCACAAGAATTATATTATTTTTAAAGAAAAAAAAAAAAAAAAAAAAGAAGAGAGAAAAGAAAAAGAAAATAAATATAATCTACGCCATTGTTATTACTGTTACCGTTATTATTATTATTGTTATTATTATTATTATTATTATTACTTCTAAATTCGCAGTGCATCCAAACGTAACAATTCCGCACCTATTTCGTCGCAAATAATTTATGCGGATTTTACAACGAATGTTTGTTCAATGCAACCGCGTGCGTATGTGTTATTTCGAATTTAATGTTATAACAAAATGCAAATATATATATATACATATATATATATATATACACATATATTGTAATATTATTTGTAAATTTGAATTCGAAGGATATTATATATTATTAAAAAAAAAAAAAAAAAAAAAAAAAGAAAAAAAAAGGAGAAAAAAGAAAAGAAAAAACGTACCGCGTCATTTTTCCCCCACTCGTTCGAATTAATTTCTTTTTCTTTTTCTTCTCCTTCTTCTTTTTTCCTTCCCCCACCCCCCACCCCCTAATAATCCGTTAAAATCACGGATTTTCAATGAATTGTACTTTTCAAATTTTTATATCGTTTGTTTTTTTCTTTTTTTTTTTTTTTTTTTTTTTTTTTTAACAATCGTATTTCCATTCGTTTTTCTTTCTTTATTTATCGATTGTCATTTTCAAAAGGGGACACCCGGTATGTATTGTGTGAGTCTCTCGTTACGGGATACATCGTAGAATACATTTACGGAATTCCTTTTGGATTATGCGTCGACGGAACGACGCCCCTGTTCAATTTACGCACGCGCATGGGTACGCGGTCAAGGGACGAATAAGGAAACGTAGGTGACTCTGAAACTTAGGCTACAAGATAGTGATCACACGTGCACACACACACACACACACACACACACAAAACACATACATATATATATATATATATATATGCAGGACATTTACATTTAAACAGATACATTTATTACAAAGAGCAATGGCACTCCATCGTATGATTCCATTCCACTATATTTCCCATAAAAAAAAAAAAAAAAGGAAAAAAGAATTTTTTAAACTAATTGCATTAAAAAAAAAAAAAAAAAAAAAAAAAAAAAGAAGAAGAAGAAGAAGAAAAAGAAGAAACATAAGTGATCGAAAAGTTATAACAGTTAAGATTGCATAATCGAAATCATTTCGATGATAATTCGAATCGTTCCACTTTCCTGTATAGAAGTAATAGTAGTATTAGAAATAGTAGCAGCAATAGCAACAACGTTAATAGTAATTGTAGTTGTAGTAGAAGTAGAAGTAGAAGTAGTAGAAGTAGAAGTATGCGAACAACCGTGGTGCATTAACCATTCCGGTTACTCAAGATACAAGAGAGAAAGAGAGTGAAATCGTACGGTCACTTCTGCCAGAAGCTGCTCAAATAGAAAGATGTAGAGAAGGATAGATAGATAGATAGATAGATAGATAGACAGATAGACAGATAGATATATATATATATAGAGAGAGAGTATATGTGTATGTGTTTATAAAGAGATATTGCGAAAATAAGTAGAGTTACAAAATGCATAGGAACCTAGGCCTAGGTTCTATTAGGTCTCATAACAGCTCTCCTAGAAGAAAACTAATCCTTATAATCCTAAACGATACACCACGAATATTTATTAGAGAATATATTATTTAAGAAGAATTTCAAAAAATTTTCACAATATAACTATACATAAATATATATATATATGTGTGTGTGTGTGTGTGTGTATGAAATATGAAAAATGTGAATGCATTATGGTTGTTAGTAATCATAGTCATCCTTGAAAGATTTTATCCATTCTCTCTCATAGATCGGCTCGACCTGCTTTTGCCCACGCTACGACTAACTAAGCAACGAAGGAACGCATTTGGCCTCCCCTCGTCACGATTAATCAAAGCCCACGTGGCCAGTCCGCAGGGTCTTCTATGGTAGAATGACAACAGGGTTCGATTTCTCACCCTGAAGCGAGTAAACGCACAGCGCACAAAGCACACACACAGCGCACAAAGCACACACACAGTAAACACAGTGCACACAGCGCACCCATACACACAAATTTTCTTTTTATCTTTTCTTTTCTTTTCTTTTTTCTATTTTTACGATAAGAATTTTTTCTAACCGTAAGAGGTATTACTTATCGATCGTTAATCTCTCTACAGTAATATTCGTTATACCGGTTTGTAGTTACGGAAAAGTAAAAAAAAAAAAGAATAGTTCAAGAAATTTTACGAAAAAAAAAAAAAAAAAAAAAAAGAAAAAGAATTCATCCCAATCTGGATGAATGTAAGAAAAAAATTTTCCAAAAATCCTTCTTGATTAAGGACAATGACGATACGCGGAACGATATTGTGGATAGAGGTTGACTAAAAAAAAGATGTAAAAAAAGGAAGAAAAGAGATAGAAAGAAAAAAGAAGGTATATCATGATTAACGCTCGAGACTAATAATAAGGATAATAACAAATAAATATTTCGAAGAAAGATGAGAATAAAAGGAAAAGGAAACGATAACAATAATAACAATAATAATAACAACGATAAGAATAACAATAATGACGATAATGATTACGACAGAGGGATTTTTCATCATCATCATCATCGAGAGAGAGAGAGAGAGAGAGAGAGAGAAAGAGAGAGGAAAAAAGAAAAAAAGGAGAGGTGATGAGGAGGGGAGATGGCGGTTGGATCGAGTAGAATACGAGTTAATTGGATGATGCATCGAAAGAGAAGTCCGCGGGTGGGCCGGGGTGGGCGAGGGTTTTGAAGGGAGGGCTGATACTAGGGCGGCCGTAGTTGAAACGAATTCTCCCGTTTCTTTGTTATTATGTTCCGATAGAAGAAGAGATGCCGTAAAAAGATTAGGACACCCGTTAGAATCCAGGACGAAGAACTTGTTGCGCAAATCGTCGTTCGAGCGCGTTGCCGCCAGCACCAGCGCGCAAGAGCCTGCACACAGGAGCATGGAAAGGACCGGGGACGAAAGGGCCATGGTGGAAAGGGCCGATAGGTACGCTTGTATTGATCCAACAGACTCTCTCTCTCTCTCTATGTCTCTTTCTCTCTCTCTCTCTCTCTCTCTCTCACTCTATCTCTATCTCTATCTCTCTGTCTCTCTCATACTCTCTGAGGGTGCATGTACGTGCACCCATTGCATTTCACTCACTCTATCTGTCTGTCTCTCTCTCTCTCTCTCTCTCTCTCTCTCTCTCTCTCTCTCTTTGTCTCTGTATCTATCTCTATCTCTCTCGATTCTGTGCAAAAGTGACGCGCGCAACTCGCGCAGGATGTCGTATGCGCGACTAAAAATTCATTCTGACTAAAAATAATCGGATTAGTCCCTTTATTATTATTATTATTGTAGTGTTGTTGTTGTTGTTGTTGTTATTTTTATTATTATATTTTTTTATAATAATCTTTGTTCCCTTTTTGATCTAACTGAGGTACGGTTAAATTCGTTCGGTACGATTAAAATTTTACCAAACGAGTTTAAACGATTAATATTGTTTTATCATTTTGTTGTTACCATTTCTTAAAAATAAACGTCGTTTTAATTCTTCTTCATTATTTGTATATAGAAAAAAATTCGTTAATTTGCATCACCCGATATATATTACAATGGTCATATCCAAAATCGGTAGACAAATCGATAAGTGTCGTTTTCATTTTCGTCGATCACGTTTCTTTTTCTCTCTTTCTGGATTTAAAAAAAAAAATCCACCCACCCGTTATAATCAACGATCATGATTTAATCGTAAATCTAACGTGAATATGATAAGTGCAATCAAGACGTTAAAAAAGTGAAATAATATCGAATTTTTAAATTTGCATTTTGAAGTTGTAGTTAAATGTCAATATCATCTTTTTTTTTTTCTTTCTATCTTTCTTTCTTTTTTCTTTCGTCGTCAAAATTTTTAACGTCGAAAAGGAACGCGAATGAGAAAATTGTCCACTTGATCGTTAACTTCAATTTGTTCGATTCGTTCATTTTTCTGCTTTCTTTCTTTAACTATGCGATAATATTGTTTAATAATCACCCGTTATATGTGAATAGTTCCCAGTACGAGTCTCCCATAAATAAATCAGGTCGTCGGCTTATCGACAGATTTCTGTTTGACTATTCCCAATGGGTACGGGGATTTATACAATTCGCGCAAGCACGTCGTCGTCCATCGCGACACTTTGCCTTCTATTACATAAATCTAAATACGTAATGTCTCCTCCATATATCACGTATACGATAAAGATAATGCATTATCAAAGGAAGGAATTCTCACATGCATATCGTACAATAAAGAGAAAGAGAGAGAGAGAGGGAGAGAGAGAGGGGGGGAGTGGAAAAAAAAGAAGAAAAAAATAAAAAAGAAAATGTTCCATTGTCGATATCGAACGTCGATCAAGGTTGTAAAGCATTTGTTGTTATTGCTGTTGTTGTTGCTACGACTTTAATGGTTCTCTCTTTGGGTTTGTAACGTAACCTTCATTTCGATGACGACGACGACGACGACGACGACGACGACGACGTAAAGTAACGTGCAAAGGTGCAGTCTCTCAGACTAAAATGGAGCACCGTGACTATGATGAAAGGATAGAATGAAAGAAAAGCAGAGAGAGAGAGAGAGAGAGAGATAAATCTTGATGGTTCTTCTTCCTTTCACTAGAGTTAATCATCGATTCATTCAATGGTCATCGTTTTATTATCTAATAAAAATAGTTGAACTTTTTTCTTTTTTTTTTCTTTTTTTTTTTTCAAGAAATATACACCGAGTAATAGTTCCTTTGTTCATCATATTCTTCCATATCTTCACGTATATTTGTGCATTATCCATTATAAAACATTGTCGTATTTTATCTCATGGAATTCAATAATTTCATTAATTTAATACCGCGGTATAGAAAAAAAAAAAAAAAGGAGAAAGAACTAAGGAAAACATAAAAATCCCTATATAAATCAATCAATACGATTGATCATCAACAAATAAACATTATAACTCTTATTCACATATCATTGATATATTTAATAACGATTCAATTAATCATTTTCTTTTCTTCTGATTATCTCATCTATTATCATCATTATTTATAATTAATAATCATTATAATATATATATATATATATTTTTTTTTTAATTCTTAATTCGATGTTTATCGATGTTGGATTGATACAAAATCGATTAAAAAATTTCGAGAAACGTAAACGTATGGACGTATTCAAGGTACTTTTTTTTTAACAGGACAACATTTTCTCTCAATCGAAAGAAAAAAAAAAAAAAAAAAAAGAAAAAAAAAAAGAAAAAAGAAGACGAAGACGAAGACGAAGAAGAAGAAGTAAGCGGGGGCGATCTCGCGAGGCCTTCGCAAACCTCGTGGCCGTGGCCGTGAAAGTGAAATTCGTGAATGGAACGAGTGGAACAACCGGCGAAGCAAAGTGAAGGTAAAGGTTGCCGGTTTCTCTCTCTCTCTCTCTCTCACACACACACACACACACACACAGACACAAAGAGAGAGAGAGAGAGAGACACTTATACACATACGCAGAGACATATACTCAAAGCATATCCTTCTCTTTTCTTTCACTCATATAATCCACAAAAAAAGAAAGAAGAAAAATAAAAGAAACGAAAGAAGAAAAAAAAAAAAAGTATGAAAGACATGATTCCAACTCAAATAAATCAAATTAATGTTGCAGTTCATTTTACGACAATGAGACATCTACACAAACGCTAAAAGAAGTACGATCTCTTTCTCTCTTTCTCTCTTTCTCTCTGTCTGTCTTGTCTGTCTGTCTGTCTGTCTTTCGCATATACATATGAATATTTGAAGAAATAATTTATTGGCACAATCATTTGCAATAATTATCATATCTATACAGGCAAACACGTTTCTTTCCTAATAATCATGGAAGAGTTCAAAGGTAACAACGAACTAATACTCTTCCGTACTACATATATTTACGATTAGATCCAAGTATGCGTGTGAGCATATTTGTTTCTTGGTACGTATAAGACTAGAGAGAGAGAGAGAGAGAGAGAGAGAGAGAGAGAGAGAGGAAAAAAAAAAAGAAAAGAAATGTTGCATTGTCTGATTTCATAAAATGAATCTCTTTGTTAACGAAGAGGCGGAGGCGGTATTATTTTAAAAGGTTTTCCACGAACTTTATTAGACAGACATCGTTCTAACGATGTTGCAAGTCTTATTTAGAAAGTCTAACGTTATATATATATATATATATATATATATATATATATATATATTTATATATACTTCTGTATTGTTCTACAAATGTTTGAATAAGAAATGAACTGAGACGCGTACGTAAAATAATGTTACATTGAATAAAATCCAAAAGGGGCGGAGTCGTGGGGCGGATGGGGCGAAGGGGAAGGGAGGATATGTAAGTTAAAATTTATTATAATAATCACGCACACACACACACACACACATATATATATATATATATATATATATATATATATATATACTGTGCATATAGTGATAATTATAAGACGCATTGTTTATCGTTGACTATTAGAAAAATTTTTGCGTCAAGAGTTTCGTGCGTGTCGAATCATTTATTGCACTTATAAAGAAACGTCGAAATTAAACGGACGGGTGTTTTCTTTTTCTTCTTGTTTTTTTTTTTTTTCTTTTTTTGTTTTTTTTTTTTTCTTTGTTAAAAGATTAAACACGGCGTGTCCAAATGAAAGTATAAGAGACCAACCATAGAACGTTACTACTTCTTCTTCGTCTTCTTCGATAAGGAAAAAAAAAAAAGAAGAAAATGAAGAGGAGGAGGAGGAGGAGGAGAGGGGGGGAGGGGGAGGAAGAAGAAGAGGTGGAGGAAGAAAAGATGAAGAAGAAAGGAGAGATGGCGACGGTTGGCCGACTCTTTGGGTCGATCGAACGAAGATGCGTCCGAGTCACGGTGGATGAACTTGCTGAGATCCCTTCCACGCTCGTTAAAACAGATTCTCTCTTTTTATTTCTTCTTCTTCTTCTTCCTCTTCTTCCTCTTCTTCTTCTTCTTCTTCTTCTTCTTCTTCTTCTTCTTCTTCTTCTTCATCTTTTCTCTTTTCTTTTCTTCAAGATGAACACTCCTTACATGCACGTCCGTCCAACACGTTCGGAGATAAAAGAACGTAAAAACTTTCGATCAGAAAAAAATCTTGATCGTACGATGACCAATACGAACTTTTGTTATTCGACGTTTGAGAAATTTTCGACAATTATAACCAAAAAAAAATATATATATATATGTGTGTGTGTGTGTGTGTATGTATTGCGGACTATCTTCCATCCGCAATCTCGATTAATTAAAGAATAAGAAAAAGAGAAAGAGAAATTTAATCGACTCGATTGGTAAGCGAAATGATTTTGTATAAATACCAGAACAAAAATATAAACTGCGGAATACTTGCTAGTAAATAACAACACGATAAAAAAAAAAAAACCTACGCACACACATACACACACACAAAAAAAAAAAAAAGGAAAAAAAAGAAAAGATACATCTACAGGGATCGATAAACTTGACTTGACACTCGTAGAACTTGATTTCGATCGTCGAAAAAAAACAAAAAAAAAAAAAAAAACAAAAAAAGAGAAAGAAAAAAGAAAGAAAGAAAAGAACAAAAAGAAAAAAAAAAAAAGAAATCAAATATAAATCATTCTTGAACACGACATAACATTTATTTTGGAGAATGAAAAACCTAAAAAAAGAAAAAAAAAAAAAAAGAAGAAAAAGAAAAAAAAAAAAAGAAAACAATCAGTGCACTTTCGTTATAAACATTTAACATTTTCGACTTGAGTATCATTCAGTAGCAACTCGACGAGTATTGACTGCAATGGGTATTTTTTGGCATAAAACAAAAATGAATAGATCGCGGATTACTTTTCATGAAAAAAAAAAAAAAAAAAAAAAAAAAATATATATATATATATATACACATGTATATATGTATTTCAAGGTATTAACGAACTCTTGAACGATAAACCTTCGTTGCAGTATCATCGAGTGTTCGATAAAAGAGGGAGAAGAGGGTCGAAAAATAGCGACGGCCCTGGGCTTAAGCGCAGCAGGAGCCATCCTCCTCCACCTCCATCTCCTCCACCTTCTCCTCCTCCTCCTCTTCTTCTTCTTCTTCTTCTTCTTCTACGCCGACGCGCAGGCATGAAAATATTACGAAAAGGCCTTTGGGCTGTAGTATATATATATATATATATATGTATATAAACTATAGCATAGAGATCGAGGAAGATGATCTCGAAAGTATCTTTCGTTTTATACCGGGTGATCGATCGACAATTTTCGGATTACTTTTTTATTCCTATCTGTCTATCTAAAGAGAGAGAGAGAGAGAGAGAGAGAGAGTAGAAAAAAAAAGAACAAAAAAAAAAAACACAAAATCAAAACGATGGACATTTGTTTTCTTCGTGGTATTTAAACGATTTTTAAATAAATATAAATTGTCCATGTTAATTATGAAAATTCTTATCGTTCCTTATCGACTCGTTATCATTTTTTCTCTCTCTCTCACTTTTTTTTTCTTCTTTTTTTTATACACTTCGATTTCTTTCCTATGTCAAGATGAATTATTACAAAAAAAAAAAAAAAAAAAAGAAAAAAGAAGGAAAAAAAGAATCCGCCATATTTGATCACTACGTTCGAATTATACTATTAAAATTATGAATTTACGATTTCATTCAAAGAATAAAAAATCATTCGATATTTCGATCTTACAATTTTCAATCGTCACTGACTGAACAATTGTGAATTGTTACCAAACGAAAGAAAAAAAACAAAAAAAAAAAAGAAAAAAAAAAGGAAAAAGAAATAGAAAAAGTTAGAAAGAAAGAACTCGATTATAATCTAAAAATCTAAACGTCCATAATCTTCTATCGACTAATCAATTAGGCGAATGTATCGAGGTAGACGCTGTTATGACAAACAACAAAAACAAAAAGTAAACAAAAACAGAAATACGTCATAACAAGGAAGAACGTCCGGGCGTTTGTATTCCGCGAGAAAGAAAAAAAAACAAAAAAAAAGGAAGAAAGGAAGAAAGAAAGAAAGAAAGAAAGAAAAGATACGAAACGAAACGAAAGAAAAGAAAAAAAGAAAAGAAAAACAAGAGCTCCATTTCACGTATGCCTCTCATGCCGAGTTTATCTCTCGTCACGGTGCTTACGGTCGCTGCATTAATCGTCGATGTCGTAATTCGGTAATACGAATAAGCGTTAGCATGATCACCACCACCACCACCACCACCATCATACAACAGAGAGGCATGATCTAAAAGAGAAAGAATAAGAGAAAGAGAGTAAGAGAAAGAGAGAGAAATAAAACGTATCTCCTCTTTGATCAGAAGTCGTGATCGTTTGTGATGTAAGCAAGAGTCTCGATCGATGCACGGCGGAGTATTGAGTAGAACGAACTTAGAATAGAAAGTTAACTGTGTGCGTGTGTATGTAAATTGTGTGTTTGTTTGTTGTGTGTGTGTGTGTGTGTGTGTGTGTATAGTACGCGCAGGCTCCGATGAAAACAAAGAAAAACATGCTCTAAATATATATATATATATATATACACATACACATAATATTTGGTATTAGATATACTAAAACCATTAAACAGTGTCTTATCGTTCACGAAAAATCTAAGAAAGACATTTTCGTGTCTCTCCCTGGATCTATTCAACTTGAAATATACAATAAATCAAAGATTTTGTATGTGTTTGTATTTATGTGTGTGTGTGTGTGTGTATGAGAAAGAGAGAGAAAGAGGGAGAGAAAGTCGAATTTACAATTCCTAAATAAATGTTCTTCGCGTGTTCGAGATGAAATCAAAGAGATATTTACCTATTCTGAACATTTTGTTGGAATACTTTCTCAAAAAGTATATCATCAGTGTATCTCTCTCTCTCTCTCTCTTGACCGAAGAAAGGGGAGAAAGAAGAGAGAATGAAAACAAGCTATACGTGAGATACGGCATGTTCCTTTGCCAAAATGTATACATCATGGTTAGTAAGTAAGACAGAGAGAAAAAAAAAAGAAAAAGAAAAAGAGAGAGAGAGAGAGAGAGAAAGAGAGAAACGTAAATACGTTGACCTCACGATATGTTCCCTTCCAAGCAAAGATACGACTGGCATCGAGACGATACTCTTCAAGTAATATATATATTATATATATATATATATATATATGTTTCTTGGTATTGGAATAAACGATCCTTGCATGGTAAAGGTAAGAGAACAGCCAAGTTATGTATCAGAAAGTAAAGAAACTGACAGTCGAGTCCAGGTGTATAATAGAAAAATAATAGAAAAACACAGTGAACGGAATAATAGTAATAATAATAATAATAATAATAACAATAGAAGAGGAGGGAGGGAAAAAATGAATGACTAATCGTATTCCGCGCCTGACGAAATGTTATATCAATGTTAGAACGATGAAAATTTTTCGACAAATAGATCGAAATTTATTACCCCAAAATAGTATACCATTAGGAATTTTGTTTTTATCATTTTCGTCGTACTGAATCGTTTTATTTAAAAGGTACAAAAAGAAAAAAGCGCGAAGACACAGGGATGATGATGATGATGATGATGATGATGATGAAAAAGAAGAAAAAGAAGAAGAAAAATGGTGAGGAAAATGATGGATGAAGGGGAACGAGGAATTCAAAGGAAGAAAAAGGAAAGGTATAAATGTAAAAAAAAAAAAAAAAGGGTTGTGCAAGTACAATTGCAAACAGTGGTGATATTACGTCACCATGTCATATCGAGATGAGCAATAAACAATAACAAGAGACCATATATATATATATATATATATATATATATATATATATATATATATAGTTGAAATCGTAAATACGTACAAGATTAAGATTTAAGGCTAGGATTAAGATTCTTTAATCGGCCTTAATCCAATCAAAGATAATTTCCAAATGAAAATATATTATTATAGGATAGGATATTTATATATTATGGCGTTAGATGAATATCACACGTTATAGACAGAGTATAGACACAACCCGTGTAAGTCTGGGTTGCGTTGGGTCGTCGGACTGACTGGGAACGTGGTACAACGACCCCTGGCGTAAGTT
>NC_060979.1:3117486-3129986 GCF_910589235.1 Vespa crabro
TCTCGATCGACCCCACTCTGCGTTATCCTCGCGTACGATGCCGCCGCCACCTCACGCCGACGGCAACCCACTGATGACCCCCACTACGAATATAACGAATCCGCACCGCGAGCCGCCGCGACTATTACCGAACGTAACACGAATGATCACGAACATTGCCGAACGATAACGATCACCCTGACATCTATCGGCGATCGCAGCGCTCTGTTTTATCTTATATCACCCCAATTCATTACGTCAGCGCTGTTTTCCAATTTGTATTTGTTAGGAGCAAATTTGTTTTTTTATTTATCAGGAATAAAATAGATGGATAGATAGATAGACAGACGTAGATATATTCGTTTGTTGTATTCTTTTTTTTTTTTTTTGCTTTATTTTTCTTTTCCTTTTTTTTTTTTTTTTTTTAAGCTACTTTACTTAATACTGGAAAAAAGATAAGTGTATTTGGTAGCACCAGAGAAATTACAAACGAACCCCTCTCTTCCATTGTTCTATCTTTGGAATGTTCATGTACACCAGATTTCTTCTCTTGTCGTTACGTCGAAAGGAAGGGAACGTTTTCTATTTATCTTTTCTTTCTTTTTACTTTTTTTTTTTTTTTCTTTTTTTTTTGTTGTCTTTTCTTCTTCTTCTTCTCCTTTTTCTTCTTCTTTTCTCAATGATGTAAAACACCATTCGTGATAATACACAGTACGTAAGTTCATAGACAATTTTCATCCTTAATTAATAAAATTGCAAAGTGTACTTCAAACAAGATCGTTTTGTTTCACAAATGTACAAAGCCATTAAATATTTTTACGGTACGAGAAATATCAATGAAATTTCTTTCGTCGGAGTATTTTATGTGCCATTATTTGATCCTCATAGGCACTGTATAAATATAGGCACTTAGATAATGATAATCGTTGACGTAATAGTTTTCGTTTGTTGTTGTTGTGCGTTAAAAAACCAAAAAAGAAAAACGAAAAAAAAAAAAAAAAAGAAAAAAAAAATAAGAAAGAAAAAACGAAAAGAAGAAATAACAATGTCGTAAACTCGATAAATATTAATGATCCATTGATTATAAGAAAACTAACATATAAAATTAAGTCACACGTGGCATCGTTCTCCCTTAATTATTGTCGTTCTATTATGAAAATGATTTCCTTTTTTTTTTTTTTTTTTTTGGAGTAATCATAAAGTGTGTGTGTGTGTGTATATATATATATATATATATATATGGGTCAGTACACAGCCGAAAGAGAAAAAGCTACTAAAAAGTAATTTCTAGTAACTCTAATAAATCTCATTGAAGATACTAGCCGCCATTAAAGTCAGTATACGATCTCAAAGCTACAAATGTTTTGTCTTCTTTTATCGGAATGTTAATAAAAACTTTCTTTCTTACTCTCTCTCTCTCTCTCTCTCTCTCTCTCTCTCTCTCTCTCTCTCTCTCTCTCTCTCTCTCTCTCTCTCTTTTTCTCAACACACTCGATTACATTAATTGCGAGGGATGTCCACGCATGCACTCACTCATCCACTCACTCATTCACTCACTCGCACATCAAAGTAAAATAACATACACTCTCGATTTCATGACAAATTACGAGGTGAAAGTTTATAATAAAAAAAAAAAAGGGAAAGAAAAGAAAAGAAAAGAAAAGAAAAGGAAAGAAAAGAAAAGAAAAGAAAAATCAGCTAAACATAAGGATTCACTTAAACCTTAGCAATTTCGTTCTCCTTATCGTCATTATCTCTTGGTACCAACGATAGTCTCGACGCGTCCGCTAATTCCGCTAACAAAAGTACTTCATTTTCTGTTAAATTCTTTGCCTCGTGAGATATATTACCATGGCCGCTAATACTTCTTGCCAATCGTCTGAATGCCTTTTCACGTCTTTGATTTTCCCTTTCTATTTTTAATTTAGTAAACTCGTCGTCGGAACTACTATTCGTCGAACATATAGAACTTCTTGGGCTGATCATACCATCGCCAATCGTTGTACTTTGATAACTTCTTGAAGGTTCGTAACTGATGCTAGATCTCTCTCTCCTAAAATCAATAAAACAAATAACAATGAGGAATAATAATACATTTCGTTATGATAAACAAACAAACAAATCAAAATAAAACAGAACAAAATTATACATACGTGCCACGCACGATCTTAATTTATATAATAAAAAGGAAAAAAAGAAAAAAAAGAAAGAAAGAAAGAAAGAAAGACAAAGAATAGGAAACATTTATGAAAAAAAAATTGACCTAGCACTCGAAGGATATTTATTGCCGTTCTCGAAATCATGACCATTGTTACCATCAGCGATGGTTAAATGAGCGGTGGTAGCAGGTGCACTGTTAGAAAAGATGTCTCTGTTTCTGTTATGATCAGAACCAGGTACGTCAACCGGTGCACTAGCTGGTGGCGGTCCTTGCGGAAATATACTTTGTACATGTGGCCTATTTTCTGGTCTCATTGATGTCATAGTCATTTGTTCGTCGACCTCCTCGATAACACCGATCTTGGTCGAGCCACCTGTACCAGCTGATGTACAATCGATTTAACAAAAAAAAAAAAAAAAAATAAAGAAATTAAATAAACAAATTACACATTAAATGATAATATTATCATTGATCAATGTGGATCAATGATATCTTACCGTGTACTCTTGTTTGCAATGATGCTGATGAACTAGAATGTTGAATTCTACCGGGTGTTTTGTTACCACTCGATGTACCACCATCCGGTCTATCCTCCTTACTGAACAATCTCTTTAACATACTGGTTACACTGTTGACCCTGGTCAGCGAACCATCCAAGTTACTTGGCGTTGATCCAGTGTTAAATGTACGGTCACGATTACTCACTCTACTGGCACTCCTAAAATTTATAAACGTTCATCTTTAATAACTTTACCCTCGTATAACAAATATATGATTCATACTATTAACATCCTATTTGAGTGACTTTATTACCTTGGTATTTTAGCAGTGGTAGCACTTCTGTTAGCAAATTTATCGATTAGAACATTCCTTTTCTCTCTCTCTCTCTCTCTCTTTCGTGCTTTTAACGCGTTTCAAGTGTGTTCTATTTCCCCTCCTCCCCCCTCTCTATCTTTATCTTTTTTAATATATATATATATATATTTTTTTTTATCTATTCAAATTACCTGGACAATTTCCCGTCAGCAGTAAAATGTATTCCGGATACGGCATCGTCGGCAACATCATTACGAAACTTTTGTTGATAATCCGGTACCATCTCGTCTATTCTAACGGAGGACGGTTGAAGTTCTTGCTGGGCGGCTGACAATTGTATACCAGCCGTCGATGGTTCTGGATGTTCCTCGCGGAATTGTTGAGAGGCCGCAGTGTAAGGTAATTCAGTTGGAAATATTTCATCCCAATATTGATCCCTTATTAATTCTGGATGTTCGTGATGCATCTCGTCGACGATCAAATAACTGACCTATCCAAAAGAAAAGGAAAAAAAGGAAAAAAGAAAAAAAAAAAAAAAAGAAAAAAAAGAAAAAAGAAGGAATAAAAAAGGATCAAATCGTGAGATTAAGAAAATAATTAAACGAATGCAATTTACATTATTTAATAATAATAATACCTGCAAATTACGATCTATTATCCAATTGACTTCGAAATCATCGTCGTCCTCGCCGAATGGATTTATCAATGTTTCGGCGACCTTGAGCCAACCCATATAAAAGAAAAATTGTAGCGTCGTGAATACAGGGAAATAAACGTCGATGGTCGATGAGTTTGACGTTTGGATCCATTGTCTTCCCATAACGCTTGTCAAGAAATACGTGTAAACGGCCAATGTAACGACCTTGTAACAAATGATAATATTTATTAAAAATAATAAAACAATGTAATATTATTAAAACGATCAATCGAATTTATTATAATCGATCTAATCATTTATTCATATTTAACCTACTAACCTGAGTATAAACCAATGGTACACTTATGGTATCATAATGTATTAGATTTCCGCACATTCCGCGGAATTTATTCAGCTCGTCTATCAATGTTTTAACAGCAAAATCATCGCGTATACGACCTTCCTTTCTAGCCCTTGTAACTATACTCGAAGCCCAAACGATTGGTAACCAATGTTTACTGGGCTTAGGAAACTTGGCATTTAAGCTTTGAAATATTGACAATTCATTCTCCAATAATAATCCAGTATCGACGAAATGTTCTAACGTTGGGAAACGTTTTTTCACTCTTGGTGAGACGTTCGTTAACACCAAGGTCAAGCAAACGCATACATATCTGAAAAAAGAAAGAGAAAAGGAAAAAAAAGGGGAAAAAAAAAAATATATATATATATATATATGAGAGAGATAGAGAGAGAAAAAGGAAAATGAATCATTTATTCGAAATAATTTAATTGTATTATTATTATTATTATTATTATTATTATTGTTCTTTATTATTATACCTGACTATAGTACGACGCATCAATCGACCTCTCTCATCGTTACCGTGTATAGTTGCCGATACAAATACAGCTATAGAATCTGGCCAAGGTATAACCATGTATTGATTCCACCATCTTGTCATAACTATACTAACATAAAATCCTAATACAAAGGACAACGGTATAAGATCGCTGTACTGATTGCAATAGGCCACAACAGCTTCAAATATTTTCTTTTGTTCGTCATCCAGTATCAATCGGTAGATACTTGACAATGAATAATAAATGAATAAAAATAAGGCCAGGTCTAACCACACCAATTTGTATATACTTGCTCTCCATCTGTAGGAAAAAAAAAAGAATGGATGAATGAATGAATGAATGAGTGAGTGAGTGAGTGAGTGAGTGAGTGGGTGGGTGGGTGAGTGAAAGAATGAAAGAATGAATGAATGAATGAATGAATGAATGAATGAGTGAGTGAATGAATGAGTGAGAAAAAAATCAGACTTCTTTAAACTTTCTTCAAAGTTTATCGATCGTACAGTTCCACGAATGCATGTATACTTATATACTTGTTCTATATATTAACTCGACCTTGACAAGTTAACAAAGATCCTTGAAACTGATAATAGATATAATATTTCTTTTTAGTAGATGAAAAAAAACAAAAAAAAAAAAAAAAAAAGAATTAAAATCGTACTTTTGATTAATATCTGAAGATCTTATCGTGATAATGCGCGCATGGTATGCGCGTGCGCGCGTGTCAGAAAATCCAAAAAAAAAAAAAGAAATAAGAAAAAAGAAATAGAAAAAGAAATCATTAGCCTTTAATTCAGTCAATTTAATTTTTATTGAAGAGGGGTAAAAAAAAAAAAGAAAAAAAAAAGAAAAACAATAAAAAAGAAAAAAAAAATGAAAACGCGATTAGGATCCTCGTTTAATAATATCTGTAATAGTTATTGTTACACGATAACGAAACTATTATATTGGTCTCTTATCATCCAAGAGAGAGAAAGAGAGAGAGAGAAAAGTGCTTATCTATTATCATTTGAAAAAATATAATAATGTATTTGCACTTAGCATGACACACAGAAATTTCTTGCAATTTGAAATGTCACACATCTGCGATTATTTCTATAAGAAGAAAAAAAAAAAAAAAAAAAAGAAAAGAAAAATGAAAAAAATAAATAAATAAAAGTATTAAACGAACTTTTATTTAATGTATGTTTGTGCCTATGTGTGTGTTGTTTCTATGTTATTTTTTAATAAAATTTCATACGAGAATATTCATTAAATTGCGTCGGAATGATAGAAATCGTAACAATTTTTCAGTGACGCGTGCAAACATGCTACGTCCTTGAAATTGAATATAATTTCACATATTATATATATATATATATATATATATATATACATGTATATCACTCATACAAATAGAGTATTATACATAAAGATTGCATGTCATCCTTATCTTTCTCTGTTTGAACAAATAATATGAAATATTCGATCGGTATTCTTTCGTTTAGAAATCTAGAATCCAATCAGGGACGAATTTAAAAGTTCGAAGGCCCTAATCATAAATTATACAAAACGAATTTGTACGCCATTTTTCTGGGGGGGTTTTTTCTTTTTTTTTCTTTTTTTTTTTTTTTTTTTTCTTATTAATACGTTTCTTCCTTTCAAGTGAAATTTATCGGACTTTCGTATGTCGAATTTTTTTTTTTATTTTCGCGTTCGCGCGTAACGAAAGAAAAGAAAAAGAAAAAAAAGGTAGAAAAACGAAAAAACAAAAGAAAAAAAATAAATGTAATTGAATAAACGTAATGAAATTACGGCTCTGTGACAGTAAGATCGTTCATTTTACTGAAAGATCAACGATCGTTTGTACTCATTAATATTCAAAAGATCATTTTACTTGAAAACACATTAAATACAGTCTACCATTGTATTTAGAATGACAATACGACAGGCAATCTTTTTTTTCTACTTCTTCCTCCTCTTCTCTTCTTTTTTTTTTTTCTCTCTTGTCTTTTTTCTTTTAACGCAAAATGTGATTTATAAAATGACAGACGATACAATGTTACTTTTGTGTTTAATAGTACTTGGCAATAACATGGATGGACGTTTTAACGCTCGTTAAATCAATCCTTGTATAATAACCGTGGAATTAATTATCGAAACTCGTGGAACGAGTATGAGCAAGATATATATATATATATATATACATACGTAGAAATTCATGATGGCAAAAGCACGCGACATGATTTCCCATTTATTATCGGCCTATTCATCAATTAAACATTTTTAATTTCTTAATAAATAATACATATATATACAGGTATGTGTGTGTATGTATGTGTGAAAATTATTGATAATTAAATTTCTACGAATAGATAAAATTACTCGAAATTTTACTGAATTTTAACAAATTTTTACAAAATTTACAATAATTTTACTAAAAATTTATTACGTTAAAATTTTTCATTTCTTATTAAGTAAATGAGTGCTATATATATATATATATATATATATATATATGCGCGTGTGTGTTAATTAAATTAAAAAAAAAAAAAAAAAGTCCGAAGAAATTCACGGTTGACGTGCCACGCACGTCATGTTTCTTTCTGCAACAATCGCCTGACGTGTGTAACACGTCGCTGGCATTCCGGTAACAGAAGGATCTCGACGTGCGTGGCACGTCTTTCCATCGCAAATGATTAATCTCGAAATAATAAATATTAATTTCGTGATTTTTATTTACGATAACATTTTATTTAAAAATGAACGCATAAAAATTTTTAATTTCATCAATATTAAAATAATAAAATTCTTATAATGCTCTGTTATAAATAATAAATGCAATATCGTGAAAAAAATTATTCCCATTCTTATTTGTTTACGATAATTATTTAAGAATCAATTACTTACAAATCTTTTATTTCTTAATAAACGATAAATAATAAATAATAAACAATAGTAAAAGAATAAACATATATATATATATATATATATATATATATATATATATATATATATATATATATATATATATATGTAGATATAATCAATAAAACTTCTATTTCATATTAATCTCAAATTGATGAAATTAATTAATAATAATTTTTATAATATCAACGAAGTGTTACGTCCATTATTATTTTTTCGTTTCTATTTTTTATTATTAGTATTTTTTTTTTTCTTTTTTTGGTAAATAAAAACATAAATTCTATGTTAATATACAATAAGAATTAGCTTTAACTATTTTGCTTTTCACATAATGAACTTCGTCCACTTTCAAACTCAACGTCTCGTATATACGTTCTGTCGATTGAGAAAAAAAAAAAAAAAAAAGGTAAAAAGAAAACAATTAATTTTCCAATACCTTAATAATAATTTAAGGAAGCAACCAAGACCACGACAGGTAGCGACCTCGGCAGTATAAGTGACCGTCATCCTCTTCAATCACTGAAGATCACAAAGCTCAGCCTTGATCGATAGAAAGGATCTCTTGCATTTCCTTGAGAGAAAGAAAGAAAGAAAGAAAGAAAAAAAAAAACCAAATACAAACACATAACGTAAACATAATAGATAGAAGAAAGAAAAAAAATTCACCTTCCTATTCAGCGATTATATATTTTTTTTTCTTCTTCTTCCTTCTTCTTCTTCTTCTTCTTCTTCTCAACGTTATCAAGTAATAATTCCCTCGTTCTTTTCTTTTAATCTTCAATTTCCCTATGTCAAACGCATCTCCTTCCTCATATATATCTGTCGCGAACGTAGACGATAGAACGAGAAAAGTATGAAGGTCATCGATGATGTAGCTACATCAGTAACACTGTCAACCACTCCGTGATTATATAATTTGACTTTTAACTCGTTTCGATCTTACCGTGCAAATCGTTATCGTACAGTTCATAAAACGATTTCACAAATTCTTCTTCTTCTTTTTTTTTCCTTCTTTCGTTTCTTTCTTCTTATTTCACAAATTTATTATTTATATTATCGATCGATCAGTAATTTTAATCTCATAAACTTTCCATCCAAATTTATTTTTCTAATCGTATAAAAATCCCATAGATTTGTCCTGTAAAATATATAAATATATATATATATATATATATATATATATATATATATATATATATATGTATGTATGTATGTATGTATGTGTGTGTTTGTTTCTCTCTGTGTGTGTACGTGTATGGGTATACAAATGAGAATAAAGTAAATAAAAAAATTAAAAAGAAAAAAAAAAAACAACAACAAATCTATAAATCCGAATGAAGATTTTCTAATTTCATCTGATCAACGTAAAATCATTGAATTTTGATTTAGATAAAAAAAAATAAAAAAGAATTAATTGTCGAGAATAAAGAGCAAACGTCGATTCGTTTTAAAGATAAATTTATTCATTCGTATTAGAGAAAGAAATGAAATTTCTAAATCCTAAGAAATCTTATGAATTACTATGATACATTAAAAAAAAAAAAATAAAAAAAAAAAAAAAATAAAAAAAGGTTTTGATCAATGAATTGACTATGTACTATCTCTATGATTCATAAAATTGATTAGGAAACAATGTTAAAAATAGAAACCACGTGAGAATTCGTTTCGAAAAAGAAAAAGAAAAAAAAAAAATAGGAAAAAAATGAGAGAGATAGATAGATAGATCACGCAAGCGCAAACACGAGCGAAGAAAAAAAATGAAGAGGAAAAAAAAAAAAAAGAAACGAGAGAATCTTTCTGAACATTTCAAAGTCCCGAAAAAAAAATGTCAATGGATAGATTCATCTTCAAAAAAAAGAAAAAAACGAATTAACAGTGAAGAGAAAGAAAAAAAAAAAGAAAAAAACGGAACGTCGAAAATCTTCTTTCATTTTTTTCGAATTTTATAATAAAATTACATCTCCCTTAACGACAGATCATTGACGAACTTTTAAATAATAAATAAATAAATAAATAAATAAATAAATAAATAATAAATAAATAATAATATTGGAGTAAAATATCGTTCGATGGATTGCGATCGTTCATTCCACTTTTAGAGAGAGAAGGAAAGAAAAAAAAAAAAAATAGAAGAAAAGGAACTTACAGTCTCACTGTCGGACATGATTTAAACGACAATAATGTCGATGATTCATCAGAGGAATACGTGGTAAATGATAGTAACGTCAATGCTCCTACACATATATATATATATACATGCACATATATATTTATATATATATATATATATATATATATATATACATATCTCCGATCTAACAAACGGAACTTTGTTACCGGAACTGGAAATTACTGTACATTGAAGAGGCGTAAAAAAAATTTTAGACAAATAAACGAGTCGAATTGAATGAATTAAAAAACAATAACTATGACAAATGTAAATAAATACTATTTCATACCGTCTATTTCATTCTAATGTATTTCTCACTCTCTCTCTCTCTCTCTCCCTCTCTCTCTCTCCTATCAAAGTCATGGATATCAATCGATTACAGAAAAAAAAAAAGAAAAAAAAATGAAAAGAAAATTATGAAAAAAGAAATTACGTCGGAAAATATTACTCAATCCTCTCCCCTCCCCCTGCCCCATCTAATCGACCATCCACCGGCTGAGTTAACCTCCCAACCTCCCTATCCTCTCACCACTGCCCCCATCCCTCCCCATTAGTTTAACCTTCCTTATCGATAAGAGAAAACACAAGTTGACTGATGTCTCTCTGTCTAACCACAAACCGCTGATCTCGTTTGCGTAAAAGGTTAAAGCAAATATCGAATAAATCGTAACGTGGCTGAATGATAACAGGCCGGGAAAAAAAAAAAAGAAAAGAAAGGAAAGAAAAAAAGCTCTTTCGCTCGTTCTCACTGACTGAGATAATAAATTAATTAGATAGATAGATAAATGAACAGATAGATAAATAGATAGATAGATGGACAGATATTATATAGATAAACAGATTAATAGAAATGTTTTATCTTTTTATGAGAAAAAAAAAAAAAAAAAGAAAAAAAAATGGACACTTGTGTTTTGATACGACGATATGAAACTTAACCAACCGTTTATCAACTTTGTTAATTTGTTAATTGATTAGAGACTTTACATTGATTAGAAAGAAAGATAGATAGATGGACAGAGAAAGAGAGAAAGAGAGAAACAGAGAAAGAACTTTCATTCTAAGAATTAATGACAAGGATAATGTAACAGAAGAAATAAGGCCGTCTGTTAGCTTAGTTTAGTTTATAAATAGTCCTTAGCAAACGCTATCTCGTAATTACCGTACACACTGTATAGTTCTTACTAGTTCTTATTCTCTTTCTCGTGCGCTCGCTCACTTCGTTCCTCTTATACTCATATACATTTGTTTATATATATATATATATATATATATATATATATTTATATGCGTGTATGTATGTATGTGTGTATACATATGTACTGTTACTATCAGTCGTATATTGAACACGTGACAAAACCTTAAGAGTAATTCTGTGTTCAGTCACGGCGACCATCAGTCTCGATCGATCGTCCGACTTAACCGGAGAAACTCATCCCAATCAGTTAATCATAAGATATATATCATTCCTTATTACTTAGTATATTTTTTGGACATGGGAGTATACGTTCATGGTGTCGTTTAAACACGTGTTCATTGTATACTCTAGGTGAGCTCTAAGATATAGATAAAGACTAACCCAATGTGTTTTACACTTGGAATATATTTCTAATGTCTATTCAAATATAGCACTTGGCACTTAGCAGGGAGTTGTGTCTTTCGTAAATATGAATAACATGTGACTTTGATATGCAAATAAATAAGAGATAAAAAAGTATACTTGATGATTCTTCGTGTTCATAGGAATAAGGAGGTATAGATAGGAGAGGGGAAAGGAAAAGAAGGGAACGATTGATGATCTAAAAAAAAACAAAAAAAAAAAAAAAAAAAGAAAAAAAAGGAAGGATCAATTATTCATTGAGGAAAATTATTGAATGATTTTGATCTCTTGTTAGGCGTCTATCAAAAGGAAGAAGAAAAAAAAAAAAAAAAAGAGAATGATCACTCGTAAACGTTAAAAAAATTTACTAAACGATTCCGATCGATTCAGTAAAGAAAAGGAATAATGAAAAAAAAATTATATTTACACTGTGATTCACTCGCAATGATTTCCAAACGAATGATTTTAATTTTGCGATGAACCGAAAGAGAGAGAGAGAGAGAGAGATAGAGAGAGAAAAAAAAAACCTGAAGGGAAGAAAAATTCCTGAGAGTCCTGTTCGCTAAAAAAAAAAAAGAAAAAAAAAAAGATCCATTCCAAAAACACTTCTAAAAAAAGGATTGCTCGTTGTTGCATCAAAAAAAAAAAAAAAAAAAAAAAAAGAGAGAGAAACCAAACTATTTTCTCTTAGGACGATCTAAAATACTAGGAACAAAGGAAGTACACTCAAGGGGCAGCCACTAAAATGAACCAATACACCCCGCTATTCGACACTTACAGATTTCAAGGCACACATGTATGTGTTCCGAAAGAAGAAAAAAGGAAAAAGAAAAAAAAAACCCGAGAAAGAAAAAAAGAAAAGGAAGAACACTACATTAAGAAAGAAGGAAAAAGAACAGCGGCAATAACAACAGCAACAGCAATAGCAACAGCAACAACAATAATAACAACACTTATCGAACAAAATCAAAAACACCACACCTGCTGGAACAATAAAATATTTTCATTCACTTGAAACGTCGTAGTCCGCAATGTTCATCCAAAAAGATTAAGCTGAACGTCTAGCTGCATTTAAACCCAACACACGCTTACTCACACACTCGTACACATATATATACACATACACACACGCACACATACCGCACGCACGCGCACGAGTCTACATATACTTATGTGTATATGTGTATATATATATATATATGTATTCACACATATATATATATATATATATATATGGATGTACCTCAGCAAGAGGTAGTCTCTTCTATCTAAATTGCCAAGACATACTGAAGTTCAACATCGGAGCAGCACCAGCAACCAGCAACCAACGGCAGCAGCAGCAGCAGCAGCAGCAGCAGCAGCGGCGACGGCG